>NW_022437260.1:46667-107533 GCF_009761245.1 Sapajus apella
ATTACATATACCCATACCATCATTTGCACACCAGCCTGGGTAACATGTGAGAAACTGTCTCAAAAAAAAAAAAAAAAAAAAGACATTGATTGATTGGATATGCATTGTTAAGGTTTAAGTTATGGGTTATAGTGTCCAGTGTGGCATTATTAGTTTCATTTATAGCTACTTGTGGGAATACCAAAGTTTCAAGAGATTAATACATAATTCAAAGGGAGGAGAAAGAAATAATTGTGCTCTCATTTTAATGTTTCCCTGAGTTTTGACAAATAAAAGGACTTCCATTTATCAGATTAAAGTTTATTTCTCAAATCTCAAAAGCTAGAATCAGAATTTGGAGCTGCAGATTTAGTGGAACTAAATCTAGTGGAGTAGCAGTAGGTTTTACTTGCACATTTTTGGGCATTTTTAGCAAGAGGAAGAAAGGGAAAGTAGAGATTCTCACGTCTCCATGTCTACTCAATGCACACATGTTACTCTGATTGGGATTCTGGGCCCCATGGTCTGTGAATTACTTTCAGGTCTGAGGATAAAAGAGTCACTGAAAGAGGTAAAATGGTTGATTGCTTCCCTGTGAAGTTTGTAGAAATCTTGTCTATCCCTCCTAGAAGTGATTATAGATAATTATATATACCAAATAGGCTAAGAAACAATTCCAACTGCATATTTAGGTGACAACATGCACTTTACAGCACAATTGTGAGTTGGCTGGAAGCCTGAGAGGCGAAGTTTCCTCTAGAGTAAAGCTTGGTTGGCACCTTATATGTTTATATTATGTCTGGTAATTCAAGACAGTGTTTGGAAAATATAATTAAAAATAAATTCTGTATTTTCTCAAAACAGAAAAAAGAAAAATAAATAAATTCTGCAGCCCCAGAGAAACTCCAAAATGACAGAACAGAAAGAAAACTCTTGGCCAGGTGCTGTGGCTCATGCCTGTAATCCAAGCACTTTGGAGGCCAAGGCAGGAGGATCACCTGAGGTTGGGAGTTCAAGACCAGCCTAACCAACATGGTGAAACCCCGTCTTAAAAAATAAATAAATAAAACTCTTTATTACACAATTAAACCAGAATGTGAGTGGCATCTCAGTAAATCTCAAAGACAGAAAGACAGTTGAGCAGGCTCACTCAGCCTGAGTAGTGATTCTGGCTCAGCTTCCATTTCTAATAGTGACATGAAAAAAATACTTCTGGGTTTTCAGCATGAGTTCAGATGATGATAGCTCCAAAAGTTATCATTGTGCATTCACAGACACCATGGGATACTAACAGAGCTTCTGAAACAGATACCCAATGCATTAGGAAAAAAAATAACTTGGCTGGGTGAATCATGAGGTCAGGAGTTCAAGACTAGCCTGACGAACACAGTGAAACACCATCTCTACTAAAAATAGAAAAATTAGCCAGGCGTGGTGGCACGCGCCTGTAATCCCAGCTACTCAGGAGGCTGAGGCAGGAGAATCGCTTGATCCCGGGAGGTGGAGACTGCAGTGAGCCAAGATTGAGCCACTGTACTCTAGCCTGGGTGACAGAGCAAGACTTCATCTCAAAAAAAAAAAAAGTAAAAGTAAAAAGAAAGAAAAAACAGCTCTCCATCTGACCAAGATTATATTGAGGGTAAAAAAAAAAGACGTTTAAAAGCATCTTAAGAAAAAACAGATTAGATGTAAGATTGATCAAGTCAGCCAGAAAATATTCCCCTTAAAGAAATTTTTCTCTAACCAAAGTGCACAGCTACTCTCAGCATGAGAAACATGAGCATTATGAAAAAAAGAAAATATTCTTAGCAGAATTTTCTAAGGTTTCTCTTCCATGTCTGCTGCTCTCTCATCTCCTAGCCACTGGATGGGAGTTCCATATTGGAATACATCTCACAATTTCGACAAGCACCTTTTGATTAAGATCTGACTTTGTTCATATGGTGGAATATATTCAAGCTTGCCACACAGCTAACTGAAGAGCTATTTTTTCTGAGTGGCCACTTGACCTGTTTTATTTGTCTTGCAATAGCAGCATTCCAATTTAGTTAATTGAAAGACACTAAAATTAAGCTTACCTGTAATTATCCTTTTTTTTTTTTTTTTTAAAGACAGGGTTTCACCATGTTGGTCAGGCTGGTCTTGAACTCAAGACCTCAGGTGATCTACCCGCCTTGGCCACCATGCCCAGCAATTATCCATTTTGGATAAATTAATAAGCATGTAAGACTAATATCTATTGTAACAATTTGGTAGTGAATTTTCTTTGGATATTAGATATAAATATCTAAGTACAATTTTAATGTGCTAGTCATATGTATGTAGTATTTTTAAAAATTGTCTATAACCATACTTTAGTTAAAACACTTTCCTGGCTGGGCGTGGTGGTTCACGCCTGTAATCCAAGCACTTTGGAGGCCAAGGCGGGTGGATCACCTGAGGTCGGGAGTTCAAGACCAGCCTGACCAACATGGTGAAACCCTGTCTTAAAAAAAAAAAAAAAAATTAAAAAAACAAAAACAAAACCAAAAACACTTTCCAGCTGGGTGCAGTAGCTCATGCCTGTAATCCCAGGAGGCTGAGGTGGGTGAATCACTTGAGGTCAGGAGTTCAAAACCAGCCTGGCCAACAAGGTGAGACCCTGTCTCTACTAAAAAATACAAAACAATCAGCCAAGCGTGGTGGCATGTGCCTGTAATCGCAGCTACTTGGGAGGTTGAGGCAGGAAAACTGCTTGAACACAGGAGGCAGAGGTTGCAGTGAGCCAAGATGACTGCACTCCAGCCTGGATGACAGAACAAGACTCTGTCTAAAAAAAACAAATGGGTGCACATGAATAAAGCAAGTTCTTAGAGACCTATGGAGACTTAGATTCTGACACAATGAGAGAAGGAGACTACAATACCCCACAGACACTAATAAACAGATTACTGAAGCAGAAAATTAAAAGATATTAGGACCTAAACTTAACACTTGACCAAATAGTCCTAAAAGACATCTAGAGAACTCTATCTAAAAGCATATCTAAAATAATACGCATTATTTTAGAGATAATGCATATCTAAAAATAATACGCATTATTCTCATTACCACATGGCAAATACTCTAAAACTGATGCCACAATCGGAAATAAAACAATCCGGCCCCCACCCCAACCCCAGACCCAGACCTCGCAGGAGATGGGTGCCCCCATCCGCACATTGTCCTTTGGCCACCAGACATCATGCCTCCCCAGAAGGATGTTCCCGTGAAGAAAACAGCAGGCTCCTCCATCTCCAAACCTGTTACTAAGCCAGCAGCGGCAGGGGCTCCTCCAGCCAAACCCAAAGCTGAGCCAGCTGTCCCCCAGGCCCCTCAGAAAACCCAGGAGCCTCCAGTCGATCTCTCGAAAGTGGTGATCGAGTTTAACAAGGACCAACTGGAGGAGTTCAAGGAGACCTTTAAGCTGTTTGACCGAGTGGGGGATGGCAAGATCCTGTACAGCCAGTGTGGGGACGTGATGAGGGCCCTGGGCCAGAACCCCACCAACACTGAGGGGCTCAAGATCCTGGGAAACCCCAAGAGTGATGAGCTGAAGTCCCGGCGTGTGGACTTTGAGACTTTCCTGCCCATGCTCCAGGCAGTGGCCAAGAACCGGGACCAAGGCATACATGAGGACTTCTTGGAGGGGCTTCATGTGTTTGACAAGGAGGGGAACGGCAAAGTCACGGGAGCAGAGCTCAGACATGTCCTCACCACCCTCGGAGAGAAGATGACTGAGGAGGAGGTGGAGGCTGTTCTGGCAGGACATGGGGACAGCAATGGCTGCATCAACTACGAGGCCTTCCTGAAACACATACTAAGCGTCTGAGTACTGCAGATCAGTGGGGCCGGAATACTGGGCCCCGCAGGCAGAAGCACGTTTCAGCCACCAGGAGGCCACCTATTGTTTCAAAATAAAGACTCGGTTCCTCCCTTGAAAAAAAAAAAAAAGAAAGAAAGAAAGAAAGAAAACAATCCTCAGGAAATCCAAAAATCCCAAATCATACCAACCACATACTCAGATGACACCTTGACAAAACAACCTTCAATATAAAGAAAACCACTTGAAACAATCCAATTACATGGAAATTAAATAACTAGTACTTGAATAACTTTTGGGTAAATAATAAAATTTACCCAAATTTTATTATTTGGGCAGAAATCAACAAGTTCTTTAAAAATAAATGGGTACAAAACTGCAATGTACCATAATCTCCACAACATGGCCAAGGCAGTGTTAAGAAATTTATAGGCCAGGCGCAGTGGCTCACGCCTGTAAATCCTAGCACTTTGGGAGGCCGAGGTGGGTGGATCACCTGAGGTCAGGAGTTCAAGACCAGCCTGGCCATCATGGTGAAACCCATCTTTAGAAAAAATAAATAAATAGGCCAGGCGCGGTGGCTCACGCCTGAAATCCCAGCACTTTGGGAGGCCAAGGCGGGCGGATCACGAGGTCAAGAAATCGAGACCATCCTGGCCAACATGGTGAAACCCCGTCTCTACTAAAAATACAAAAAAAAATTAGCTGGGCGTGGTGGTGTGCACTTGTAGTCCCAGCTACTCAGGAGGCTGAGGCAGGAGAATTGCTTGAACCCAGGAAGCGGAGGTTGCAGTGAGCCGAGGTCGTGCCACTGCACTCCAGCTTGGTTCCTGGTGATGGTGTGAGACTGTGTCAAAAAAAGAAAGAAAAAAAAGAACAGAAAAAAAATAAAAAATAAAAAAAGAGGGAAATTTATGGCCAGGCGCAATGGCTCACGCCTGTAATCACAGCACTTTGGGAGGCCAAGGTGGGTGGGTCACAAGGTCAAGAGATCGAGACCATCCTGGCCAACATGGTGAAACCCCGTCTCGACTAAAAACACAAAATTTAGCTGGGCGTGGTGGCGCACGCCTGTGGTCCCAGCTACTCAGCAGGCTGAGGCAGGAGAATTGTCTGAACCTGGGAGGTAGGTGGTGGTTGCAGTGAGCCAAGATTGCGGCACTGCACTCCAGTCTGGCGCCTGGTGACGGAGCAAGACTCTGTCTCAAAAAAAAAAAAAAAAGAGAGAGAGAAATTTATAGCATTAAATGCTCACATCACAAAGTTAGAAAAATCTCAGTTTAACAACCTGGGCTGGGTGTGATGGCTCACGCCTGTAATCCCAGCACTTTGGGAGGCTGAGGAGAGTGCATCACCTGAGGTCAGTGGCACCATCTCAGCTCAGTGCAGATCAAGCTTTGTTTTTGTTTTTGAGACAGAGTTCTTGTCGCCCAGGCTGGAATGAAATGGCATGATCTCAGCTCACCACAGTATCTGCCTCTTGATTTCAGTAGATCAAGCCTGACCAACATGATGAAACTCCTTCTCCACTAAAAATACAAAAAAATTAGCCAGACGTGGTGGCAGGTAACTGTAATTCCAGATGCTTAGGAGACTGAGGCAAGAGAATCACTTGAACCTGGGAGGCGGAAATTGCAGTGAGCTGAGATCACGCCATTGCACTCCAACCTGCGCAACAAGAACTCTGTCTCAAAAGCAAAAACCAAAACAAAAACTGACATCATAAATAAAAGAATGAGAGAAGAAAAAGCAAATCGACCTCTAAGCTAGCAAAGTACAAGAAATAATGAGGATTGGCCAGGTGCAATGGCTTGTGCCTGTAATCCACCACTTTGGGAGGCCAAGGCAGGCAGATCACAAGGTCAGGAGTTCAAGATCAGCCTGGCCAAGATGGTAAAACCCCATCTCTACTAAAAATACAAAAATTAGCCAGCTGTGGTGGTAGGCACCTGTAACCCCAGGTACTCGGGAGGCTGAGGTAGAGAACTGCTTGAACTGGGAAGCAGAGGTTGCAGTGAGCTGAGATGGCGCCACTGCACTACAACCTGGGCAACAGAGACTCTGTCTCAAAAAAAAAAAATAGGGCCGGGCGCGGTGGCTCAAGCCTGTAATCCCAGCACTTTGGGAGGCCGAGGCGGGTGGATCACGAGGTCAAGAGATCGAGACCATCCTGGTCAACATGGTGAAACCCCGTCTCTACTAAAAATACAAAAAAATTAGCTGGGCATGGTGGCACGTGCCTGTAATCCCAGCTACTCAAGAGGCTGAGGCAGGAGAATTGCCTGAACCCAGGAGGCGGAGGTTGCGGTGAGCCGAGCTCGCGCCATTGCACTCCAGCCTGGGTAACAAGAGCGAAACTCCGTCTCAAAAAAATAAATAAATAAATAAATAAATAAATAAAATAACAAAAATCAGATCTGAACTGGAGATTTAGACATTTAAAAAAATCAAAAAATATGGAGAACTCCAGGAGTAAAATCTTTGCAAGAATTAATAATAATCCACTATGGGGAGGGAGGGGAGGGTGGGGAGGGACAACATGGGGAGAAATGCCAGATATAGTATGCACCTGAAGTAAAATAAATAAATTAAAAAAAAAAAATCCACTAGAGAGATTAATGAAGAAAGAAGATTCAAATAAACACAATTAGAAATGACAAAATGGACATCAACACTGACCCGACAAAAAAACAAATAACTACTAAACTCTGTAATGAACACTTCTATGCAAACAAACTGGAAAATCTAGAAGAAATAGATAGATTCCTGGACATATATATTCTCCAAAGACTAAAACAAACAAAAAAATTGTATCCCTTAACAGACCTGCAAGATCCAAAATTGAATATGTAATAAATAGCCTATAAACCAAAAAAAAGCCCAGGACGAGACAGATTCACAGCCGAATTCTACCAGATGTACAAAAAAGAGTTGGTAACATTCTTACTAAAGCCATTCCAAAAAATTGAGAAGGAACTCCTCCCCAACTCATTAAATAAAAATAGCATTATTCTGCTACCAAAACCTGGTATAAAACAAAAAAAAGAAAACTTTATGCCAGTGTTCTTAATTAACAGTGATGGAAAAATTCTCAACAAAATACTGGCAAACCGAAGCCAGCGGCACATCAAAAAGCTAATCTACTATGATCAAGTAGTCTATATCCCTGGGATGCAAGGTTATTTCAACATGCACAAATCAATAAATGTGATTAATCACATAAACAGAAATAAAGACCAAAACCACAAGACAAGGTCAATAGATGCAGAAAAATCTTTCAAGAAAATCTAACATTCTCAGGCCACGTGCCGTGGCTCACTCCTGTAATCCCAGCACTTTGGGAGGCCAAGGTGGGTGGATCACAAGGTCAGGAGATCGAGACCATGCTGGCTAACATGGTAATAACCCGTCTCTACTAAAAATACAAAAAATTAGCCGGGCATGGTGGCACATGCCTGTACTCCCAGCTACTCTGGAGGCTGAGGCAGGAGAATCACTTGAACCTGGGAGGCTGAGGTTGCAATGTGCCGAGATTGCACCACTGCACTCCAGCTGGGCAATAGAACAAGACCCTGTCTCAAAAATATAAAATAAATAATAAATAAAAGCTATCACTATGTAGAAGACTGAAACTGAACCCTTTTCTTCCACCATATATAAAAATCAACTCAAAGTGAATTAAAGTCTTAACTTTAAAATGTAAAATTACTGGCCGGGCATGGTGGCTCACACGTGTAATCTCAGCACTTTGAGAGGCTAAGGCAGGTGGATCATGAAGTCAGGAGTTGAAGAGCAGCCTGTTCAATATGGTAAAACCCTGTTTCTACTAAAAAATACAAAAATTAGCCGAGCATGGTGGCATACGCCTGTAGTCCCAGCTACTTGGGAGGCTGACGCAGGGCAATCGCTTGAACCTGGGAGTCCAGAGGTTGTAATGTGCCGAGATTGCGCCACTGCACTCCAGCCGGAACACAGTGGGACTCTGCCTGAAAAATAAAAAAAATAAAAAGATTTGGCCGGGCGTAGTGGCTCACGCCTGTAATCCAAGCACTTTGGAGGCCAAGGCGGGCGCATCACCTGAGGTTGGCAGTTAAAGACCAGCCTGACCAACATGGTTGAAACCCCGTCTTTAAAAGAAAAAAAAAAGATTTAGGCCAGGCACAATGGCTCACATCTGTAATCCCAGCATTTTGGGAGGCCGAGGCAGATGGATCGCGAGGTCAGGAGTTGGAGACCAGCCTGGGCAACATGGTGAAACCCCATCTCTACTAAAAATAATACAAAAATTAGCCGGGCGTGGTGTGCACGCCTGTAATCCTAGCTACTCTGGAGGCTGAGGCAGGAGAATTACTTGAGCCCGAAGGCTGAGCTTGCATTGAGCTGAGATCCCGATCGCACAACTGCACTTCAGCCTGGGTAACAGAACGAGACTGTCTCAGAAAAAAAGAAAATAAATAACAAATAAAAGATTTAGGCCGGGCACGGTGTCTCACGCCTACAATCCCAGCACTCTGAGAGGCCAAGGTGGGCGGATCACAAGGTCAGGATTTCAACACCAGCCTGATCAACATGGTGAAACCCTGTCTCTACTAAAAACACAAAAAATTAGCCGGGCGTAGTGGCATGCACCTATAATCCAAGCTA
The DNA here is from genome assembly GCF_009761245.1 of Sapajus apella. Lineage (NCBI taxonomy): Eukaryota > Metazoa > Chordata > Mammalia > Primates > Cebidae > Sapajus > Sapajus apella. The sequence goes on from NW_022437260.1 coordinate 55,132, forward strand.
CTCAGGAGATTGAGGCAAGAGAATCACTTGAACCCAGAAGGCAGAGGTTGCAGTGAGCCAAGACTGTGCCACAACACTCTAGCCTGGGCAATAGAACAAGAACCTGTCTCGAAAAAATAAAATAAATAATAAATAAAAGGTTTAATAAAAACAAAATATGGAACATAAACATCATGAAATACTCTGTGGCCATAAAAAAAACAGACTATGTCCTTTGCAGCAACATGGATAGAACTGACGGTCATTATCCTAGAAAACTAAGAAAGATGTTGGGCATAGTGGCTCACACCTGTAATCCCAGCACTTTGGGAGGCTGAGGCAGGCCGGATCACCTGAGGTCAGGAGTTTGAGACCAGGTTTGGTCAGCCAGGTCAGTCTGGCCAACGTGGTGAAACCCTGTCTCTACTAAAAATACAAAAATTAGTCAGGCAGGGTGGCAGGTGCCTGTAATCCCAGCTACCTGGGAGGCTGAAGCAGGAGAATCGCTTGAACCCGGGAGGCGGAGGTTGCAGTGAGCTGAGATCATCCCATTGCACTTCAGCCTTGGCAACAGAGTGAGACTCCGTTCAAAAAAAAAAAAAAAAAAAAAGCTAAAATAAGAACACACAAACACAAAGAGGGGAACAACATACGCTGAGGCCTAGTTGAGGGTTGAGGGTGGGAGAACAAAAAGGATCAGAAACAGTATTTGTTTAATGCTGAGCTTAATACCTGTGACAAAATAATTTGCACACCAAATCCCCATGACACAATTTTATCTATGTAATAGGTCTGAACTAAAAGTAAAAATTAAAAGAAAAAAAACTCTATGGGTGGGGGAGACTGCAATGTAGGTAGAAGGACTGGTTTATGCCACAGATAGTTGCCTAGATGGGGATGTACTCTGATTTATTTCTGTGTCCATTAAGGAGGATGACATTATAAACAGGTGGCCCAGAAACCTAGGTTGGTTAAAGAAAACAGGATACTGCTGTAGATCCAGTGACCGGGGATACAGATATGCCAGGAGACTTGTAGACCGTTTTGTTGGTTTTTGGCAAGAAGCACTAGGATGAAAAATGCTGTGGTGATATTCCTGGGAGGGGTGTAGACACATAAATGTCTAGCGGGTATGTTTGTGAGTGGGTGAAATCCTGTGGTGGCAGCTGTGGGAAAAGGGGTTCTTTCATCAGAGCTCTATTCCTTTTTTTTGTTTGTTTTTTCCCAAAAACAGAGTCTTGACCCATAGCGCAGGCTGGAGTGCAGTGGTGTGATCTCGGCTCACTGCAACCTCTGCTTTCCAGGTTCAAGCGATTTTCCTGCCTCAACTTCCTGAGTAGCTAGGATTACAAGCACCGCCACCGTGCCCGGCTAATTTTTTGCATTTTTAGTAGAGACGGGATTTTGCCATGTTGACCAGATGGTCTCGAACTCCTGACCTCAGGTGATCCACCCACCACGGCCTCCCAAAGTGCTCAGATTACAGGCGTGAGCTGCCACGCCTGGCCAGAGCTCCATTCCTTTAAGTTTTCAGTTCTTTCTCATTTTGGAAGAAGACCTGAAATCACAAGACAATAGGCAGTGTGACAGCCTGTGTACGGGAGAGCAGAGCCTCCCATTCTCAGACACCCAGAGTTCCATTTCAGGCCAGGCCTCTGTGATATCTTTCTCTGGCACCAAATCTGTAAGTTTGCTGAACACCAAGCAATTTTCCACCATCAACATATTGTCTAACATTTCAATTCTGACCCTACTCAGAGTCAGCCTAGACTGATTTAAGGCTCACTGCCACAATATTGTCCTCACTGCAGATGCCAGTTACAAACCCCAGAGGCCCATCTATGATTCTCAGCTATTGTTTAAAAATTCAGAACTTCCTTTCGGAGGCTGAAGTGGGAGAATTACCTGCGGTCAGGAGTTTGAGACCAGTCTGGCCAATGTGGTGAAACCCTGTCTCTACTAAAAATACAAAAAAATTTAGCTGGGCATGGTGGCACACGCCTGTAGTCCCAGCTACTCAGGAGGCTGAGGCGGGATTGCTTGATCCTGGGAGGCAGAGGCTGCAGTGAGCCGAGATCGCGCCACTGCACTCCAGCCTGGGCAACAGTGTTAGACTTTGTCTCCCCAAAAAAAAAAAAAATCACAACTTCCATAACCTCCTTCAAGTTCTAATTTGATAGCGCTACTCAAAGAACTCAGCAAGACACTGAATTCAGCAAAACACTACAGTTAACGTTTACCGGTTTGTTATAAAAATACAACTCAGGAAAGGTCAAATAGAAAAAGTGCATAGGACAAAGAAAAGAGATGGGCAAAGTTGAAGCACATAGATAATCCTAGAAAAATAGCTGTGATTAATACAATTCATTCTTTGTGTTCTGCAGGAACAGTTTATGGAAAGAAACACCCTTCTCATTATGACGTAGATGGTGCTCTCTTTCTATCACCAAGTAAGACACTGACCCTGAGTTTTCTTCTTTTTCTCAAATTAGCTAAATTTGTTTTCTGTGATCAAAATAAAACCCTTCTTAATCACAGTTATATAAGTTTATCTCCTTCCCACAAGTTTCTTAACTTTAAGCTACCCTCAGTCTGAGCCATCATGCAGCTCCATTTTATGTTCTTCCTAAGAACATGATGACTTCATGGTAAAATATTTTCTGATACAGAATCTGATTTTTTACCCTCCATTTGCCATTCCCCTCCCACCTTCTTTCTAATCTTGTTTGCTCTTCCCTAGGGCTCACACCTGTAATCCCAGCACTTTGGGAGGCTGAGGCCCATGGATCACTTGAGGTCACGAGTTTGGGACTAGCCTGGCCAACATGCTAAAACCCCGTCTCTTCTAAACATACAAAAATTAGCTGGGCATGGTGGTGAGTGCCTGTAATCCCAGCTACTTGGGAAGCTGAGGCAGGAGAATCACTTGAACCTTGGAGGCAGAGGTTACAGTGAGCTGTGATCTTGCCATCGCACTCCAGCCTGGGGAACAAGAGTGAAACTCCGGAAGGGAGGAAGAAAGAAAAGGGAGGGAGGGAGGGAGGGAAAGAAGGAAGAAGGAAGGAAGGAAGGAAGGGAGGGAGGGAGGGAAGGAAGAAGGGAGGAAAGAAGGGAGGGAAGGAGAAAGACAAGGAAGGAAAAAAAAAAAAAGAAAGAAAGCCTTTGTCTGCCTAAACTTGGCAATCCTTAAAGATGTTATAGTTGGTACTTCCTTCAGCTGCAATGCCCCTTTAGAATTAAAATTTTTTACATAAATCAAACTTTATTTTACAAAGTCTACAAACCGCCTCAAAACAAAAACAACTTCATCTTTAGTAAAACTCTCCAAATCCCCTTTCATCTTAACTTTAACTGCATCTGCCTGTGGGTCCCCAGCTTCCCAGGGCTCTGCAGCTTCTCTCAGAATAAAGCCTTTTTCCATGGCTTGGGTGAGCAGGCTGGGACATCTGCAAGGGAGGCTCCCCAGAAAGAACTGGGCCTTTAATAACCTTCCTTTGTGGGCTCAATATTAGCCTTAGCTTGGAGTCACTGGGCTCAAGCTGTTAAGTCAGAGTGATCCAGTTGGTTTTTGAAACTGTTTGAAAAACCCAGCAAAATTACACTAACACAGTGTTTACATATAAAAAGAAAATTTTAAGGTGCTTACATTTCGTACCTCAATAAGAGCCAAAGTAGCTATTCCTTTCGGACAATAAATGTTATGATTGTATTATTTCCATTAAAAATTATGTAGTAAACAATTAGTCACATGAAAACACTTCTACGAGGTGCCAAGTTTCATCTCATAAAATTTAGCATTAAATTCAGAAACCAAGAAGATAGGCTATAGAACACAGATAGTCACCTTCACAAATTTACCCTGAAAAAGAGCAACTGATGATGTCTTTATGAATCTATAACTCATCAGTTATATACCATGTTTTCTTATGGAAATGTTCATTTTCTACAGCCAAAGGAAGAGAGATTTTCCCTATTCTTTTCCTTGGTAGCATTCTAAAAGCTAAGCCTTGGCAATCTATTGAAAATCACCTAGCCATAAAAGACATCTGAGAAGATTCCTAAACCCATTTTGGGAAATAAAAAGGTAAATGAGAATTCTTTTTTTTTTTTAAGACGGGGTTTCACCATGATGGCCAGGCTGGTCTTGAACTCCTGACCTCAGGTGATCCACCCACCTTGGCCTCCCAAAGTGCTAGGATTACAGGCATGAGCCACCGCGCCCAGCCAAGAATTCTTAACAAATGGAATATATAATTAGGTATTTTTTTTTTTCTGAAACCCACCTCTTTTATGCTCTTTGTAAATATTTTCTCACCTTTTATATCCTACTAAAAAAATGCAATTAAAAAACTGAAGTTAAGCCTGGGCGCAGTGGCTCAGGCCTGTAACTCTAGCACTTTGGGAGGCTGAGGCAGGTGGATCACGAGGTCAGGAGCTCGAGACCATCCTGGCGAACACGGTGAAACCCCATCTCTACTAAAAATACAGAAATTAGCCCGGCATGGTGGCACGTGCCTATAGTCCCAGCTACACGGGAGGCTGAGGCAGGAGAATCGCTTGAACCCGGGAGGCGAAGGTTTCAGTGGGCCAAGATCATGCCACTGCACTCCACCCTGGGCAACAGAGCAAGACTCTGTCTTAACAACAACAACAACAACAAAAACTGAAGTTAAAATAAGTGCACACATTTTTTCAAGGTGACAAACCGAGGGATTGGCAGTGCTGATTAGAAAACAGATGTGTCTGACTCATGTGTCAACTCAGGGCATCCAATCACTTGAGAGATTCTCCCACCCACTTCTGCTCATTCAAGTGCGCAATGACAACCCTCTCAGGAGACATCGCACTATGCCTCAGTGACTGCCAAGGTGCATTTTACTTTGCAACTTCTTGCACCATCTCACTGGGATCAGGCCTTTTGTTTTGTTTTGTCTTTGAGATACTATTTTCACTTTCACAAATCTTAGAGAAGCCAGGGGGCAGAAATTATTTCTGTGTTTTCCCCTCAATATCAGCATCTGATTGGCCAACTAGTGATGTCTTTCCATGAAATGGAAGCTAAGCTGACTTGTGTGAAGACTATCTGAATGTCTCAAAGGGTTTGCTTTTCAATGGAAGAGTCCCCCAGGAGATACACTCAGCCTCAGGGAATCTGCCTGCTCCCTTGAGAGCCTACACTCCAAACCTCAGGTTGTCCTATAGGAAAAAATGATGTAGAAGCTGATATTCAGTAGACACTGCAGCACACATAGCCATGGCTGTTAATCTTGGTTTATCCCCAGACAGTACTAAAACTCAGGACCAGAAAAAAAAAAAAAAAAAAAAAATGAAGTGTGGCTGAGGGCACATCACCCCACAAATTTTCCTAAGGAAAAATTTTACCTAAAAATATCCTGAAAAACTCTGTCCGCCTAGGGAAAACAAAAGAAAAAGAGAAGCCAGCCATGGTGGCTGAGGTGGGTGGATCACCTGAGGTTAGGATTCAAGACCAGTCTGGCCAACATGGAAAAACCTAGTCTCTAATAAAAATACAAAAATTAGGCCAGGCGTGGTGGTTCACACCTGTAATCCCAGCACTTTCAGAGGCTGAGGCCCCGCGGATCACTTGAGGTCAGGAGTTCCAGAACAACCTGACTAACATAGTGAAACCCCATCTCTATTAAAAATACAAAAATTAGCCGGGAATGGTGGCGCATGCCTGTAATCCCAGCTACTCTGGAGGCTGAGGCAGGAGAATCGCTTAAACCCAGAAGGCAGAGGTTGCAGTGAGCTGAGATGGCACCACTGCATCACAGCCTGGGTGAAAAGAGCAAAACTGGCCGGGCGCGGTGGCTCACGCCTGTAATCCTAGCACTTTGGGAGGCCGAGGTGGGTGGATCACCTGAGGTCAGAAGTTCAAGACCAGCCTGGCCAACATGGAGAAACCCCATCTTTTAAAAAAATAAAAAATAAAGAAAGAAAAAAGAAAAGAGCAAAACTCTGTCACATTAAAAAAAAAAAATTAGCTGGGTGTGGTAGTAGGTGCCTATAGTTCCAGCTACTCAAGTGGCTAAAGCAAAAGAATCTCTTGAACCAGGAAGGCAGAGGTTGCAGTGAGCTGAGATCGCGCCATTGCACTACAGCCTGGGTGAAAAGAGTGAAACCGTGTCACAAAGAAAAATAAATAATAAAATTTAATTAATAAATAAATAAATTAGTCGGGCGTGGTGGTAGGCGCCTATAGTTCCAGCTACTCGAGTGGCTACAGCAAAAGAAGCGCTTGAACCAGGGAGGTAGAGGTTGCAGTGAGCCCAGATCACGCCATTGCACTCCAGCCTAGGAGACGGAGTGAGGCTCCGTCAAAACAAAAACAAAAACACTAAGTCAAATACTTTATAAAATACTATACTGGGGAAAACAAAATTCAGGCTTAACCAACTATAAAATGCCAATTTACCTGATTACATAACCAGGAAATTTCCACCTTAATCGTACAAATTTAAAAAACTATACCTAACAAATTACTGAATTTGGTTTTCTCCATCCTGCACCTTATAAAAGTCTTTCCTGGCAGGGCGCGGTGGCTCAACCTGTAATCCTATCATTTTGGGAAGCCGAGGCGGGTGAATTGCCGGAGCTCAAAAGTTCGAGAACAGTCCGGGCAACATGGTGAAACCCCACCTCAACTAAAATAGAAAAAATTTGCTGGGTGTGGTGGTGCGCTCCTGTAGTCCCAGCTACTTGGGAGGCTGAGGCAGAATAAGCTTGAACCCGGAAGAGGGAGATTGCAGTGAGCCAGGATCGCGCCATTGCACTCCAGCCTGGGTGACAGAGCGAGACTCCGTCTTAAACAAACGTCTTTCCTTCATTCCCCAGGGACCACAAACTACAAACCATAGCTTGGTGTTCCACAATTCTTAAATTGCTCTTTGATTAAATTTTTAAATATTTTTGTGTAATTATCAATTGTAATCATATATAAAATCTTTAATATTTTCTCATAAATTTCTTTTCTTTTCTGAGACAAGAGTCTCGCTGCGACGCCCAGGATGGAGGGCAATGGCACAATCTCGGCTCACTACCTCAGTCTCCTGGGTTCAAGCTATACTCCTGTCTCAGCCTCCCGAGTAGCTGGGACTACAGGTGCGCACCACCATGCCCGGATAATTTTTGTATTATTGGCCAGGCTGGTCTCGAACTCCTGACCTCAAGTGATCTGCCCGCCTCGGCCTCCCAAAGTGGTGGGATTACAGGCGTGAGTCACCGCGCCTGGCCGACTCTCATAAGTTTCTAATAGACGAAAAGCGGGACTGGAAACGCCAGGGACCAACGCTCTTCTCGTTCATCAATCCGCACCCCGAGTCAGGATTCTCCCCTGACGCCCCTCCCATGGTCCCTGCACAATGTGAGAGACGCGGTGCTGCGGGTGCAGAGCTGCCCAGAGAGGGCTCCAGGCCAGGGCACAGTCACTACGCAGGGAAGAGACAGGACGCCCGGGGGCCCAGCTGTCAGCGCAGCCGCCATCTTATGGCTGAAGGGGACTGAGGCCGAGCTCGGCAAGAACTCGGGGGGCAGACTGTGGAGCTGACTGCTGGGAGGCCTGAGTCCGCCACGGCCACTTCGCACCGGTTCCAACCAGCCTCTTCCCCTCTCTCGGGATGTCGACCCGGTAATCTCACCATTTCTAGGCTTCCAGAGGGTCCTGGTGTTTTAGCTGTGGATTTCCCAATACCTGCAGCTCACAGGCCCACAAAGGCCGTACCTCTAAGAGCAGAGAAAATAGAGAAGTGAAGACGAGACCTGGAGCTCCGGCTGCCGGGAGAGACAAAGGCCCCGCCACATCCCGGAAGCCGCCCTGTCCGCTCCAGCTGCGTGCCTGATTGGACGGTTTCCAGCCCAGCGCCCCTGATTGGATAACGTTTAACGTCCTGCCCCCTCAAACCCTGAGTGACAGAAGATGTGATCAGACGCTGAGCTGAATGAAGAGAGCTACAGCCTAGGCTGCAGCGTTTTCCGGCAGGGCTTTCTCTCAGAGCTGAGCCAGGCCAACCCCAGAGGGTATTTGCCTTTAATCTTGTGTATAAGGTCATACGCATTTATAAATAATACACTATATGGCTACTAAAAAATGAAAAGAATAATTATTTTAAAATTTCAGCTCCTATGACCTTCTTGGCTTTCTGGTCCTTTGAGCAGGAAACATTACAAACATTAAATATTTATTATTTTTTATTGTCTGTCTTTTTCTTTCTTTTCTTTCCTTTCTTTTTCTTGAAAGAGCCTCTCTCTGTTATCCAGACTGGAGTGCAGTGACGTGATTGCAGCTCACTGCAGCCTCAGGAATCTAGGCTCGAGCAACTTAGTACCTCAGCCTTCTGAGTAGCTAGGACCACTGACATGTGCCACCACATTCAGCTAATTTGTTATTATATTGTAGAGATGAAGCCTTATTATGTAGCCCAGGCTGGTCTCAAACTCTACGGCTCAATTGATCCTCCTCCCTCAGCCTCCCAAAATGCTAGGATTACAGGCATGAACCATCACATTCAGACAGTTTTTTAAATATTAAATTATATATATATACATATATATGGCACTGGCCTGGTGCAGTGGCTTACGCCTGTGATCCCAGGCACTTTGGGAGCCCGAGGTGGGTGGATCAGGAGGTCAGGAGTTCAAGACCAGCCTAGCCAAGATGGTGCAACCCTGTCCCTACTAAAAATACAAAAATTAGCTGGGTTTGGTGGCGGGTGCCTGTAATCCCAGCTACTTGGGAGGCTGAGGCAGAGAACTGCTTGAACCAGGGAGGCAGAGGTTGCAGTGAGCTAAAATCATGCCACTGCACTCCAGCCTGGGCAACAGAGGAAGACTCCATCTCAAAAAAAAAAAAAAGAAAAGAAAAAGAAAAAGAAAACAAAAAGCATTGAAGTCCATTAATAGAATTCAAGGAAACGTTATGCATATTTTTTAAAGTACACTAAAAATCACATACTAAAAGAGAAAAAAATTAAATAACTAAATATTATATAAGTAATATTACCAGAAAAAGTTTAGATTTCCTGACTTTAAGTTGCAATATGCTAATGAGATATTCTTAGTGGAGAGTATTCTATTTTTATAATAAATTCAGAATGAGATAATTTCTACGTTTTAGTGACTGATACAAAACATAAAAATACAGAAAATCTCTAATGTGTTCCCATGATGTAGTATTACTTTAAAAATAACTGGGCAAACTCAGGAAAAGACAATTTAATTTTAAGTTCCCAAATAGGTACAGAAATTTTTTTTCTTGAGACACAGTCTCAACTCTGTTGCCCAGGCTGGAGTGTAGTGGCAAGATCTCAGCTCACTGCAACCTCTGCCTTTCGGGTTCAAACAATTCTTCTGCCTCAGCCTCCTGAGTAGCTGTGATTACATGCTCCCGCCACCACGCCCAGCTAATTTTTGTATTTTTAGTAGAGACTGGTCTCGAACCCTTGACCTTGTGATCCACCTGCCTCAGCCTCCCAAAATGCAGGGATTACAGGTGTGAGCCACTTCGCCCGGCCTAGGTACAGAACTTCTAATAAAATAATAAATGGAATCCGCAACCTCCGCCTTCTAGGTTCAAGCGATTCTCCTTCTTCAGCCTTCTGAGTAGCAGGGATTATAGGTTTGCACCATCATGCTCAGCTAATTTTGTATTTTTAGTAAAGACAGGGTTTCTCCATGTTGGTCAGGCTGGTCTCGAACTCCCAACATCAGGTGATCCGCCTGCCCCGGCCTCCCAAAGTGCTGGGATTGCAGGAGTGAGCCACTGCATCTGTCCTGTTAAACTCAATTTGTAATAAAACCTGATAGACATATTTGCCCAATTTTAATGTTTAACCATAAGGTAAGATTCTTATAAATCTTTTATAAACCTTTACATTGTGTGTGTGTGTGTGTGTGTGTGTGTGTTGTGTGTGTGTGTGTGAAAGAGCAGATCAGTGCTCCACGAAAACCTGTATACCCATTTAATTTAGCCAATATGTTCACACACAGAATCTCTTACAATTAATTTTAATAAACCTTCCACAACTTGTTTAAACCTTTAGATTTTTTTTTAACTTAAAACAATTCTTTAATGCTTTAATCTAGGCAGAAAAAAAATCTACATTCTCATGACTTATTTTTCACACCAAAAACACATTTTACTTTCTTTTCCCACCTTGCATGTAAAACTGTTTCCTCAGTAGTTTCAATTACATGTTACAATGTTAACTTTAGCAAGTTTTATTTTTTGTGAAAACCTTAGCAAGTTCAAGATTTTCTTTATTATTATTATTATTATTATTTTTGAGACGGAGTTTCACTCTTGTTACCCAGGCTGGAATGCAATGGCGCGATCTCGGCTCACCGCAACCTCCGCCTCCCGGGTTCAGGCAATTCTCCTGCCTCAGCCTCCTTAGTAGCTGGGATTACAGGCACGTGCCACCATGCCCAGCTAATTTTTTGTATTTTTTTAGTAGAGACGGGGTTTCACCATGTTGACCAGGATGGTCTCGATCTCTTGACCTCGTGATCCAGCTGCCTTGGCCTCCCAAAGTGCTGGGATTACAGGCTTGAGCCACCGCGCCCGGCATTATTATTATTTTATTATTATTTCCACACAGAGTCGCACTCTGTTGCCAGGCTGGAATGCAGTGGCGTGATCTTGGCTCGCTGCAACCTCCACCTCCAGGGTTCAAGCAATTCTCCTGCCTCAGTCTCCTGAGTAGCTGGGACTACAGGCATGCACCACCCACGCCCGGCTACCAAGTTAGAAATTTTAACTGTGTACTAGGTGTGGAGCCTAGCCTGGGACACACCAGGCCCAAATGCCGATTAGAGCTGACTCTACAGCATAGCCAAGGGGGTGTGGCTAACTCCACATGTCCCCAGGCCTTACCTAGCAGTAAAGTAGGCAAGCTGTACAATAAGAGTCAGTGACATTTCATGAAGCATTTAGGAAACCTAACAACCTCTGAATTGTATATTTCTTACATAAATTCTCTTTCACAAATCCTTTCATGACTTACCAGACCATCTGAGACATTCTTCAACTTTCTAACCTGCCCTAAATATTCCTCCTTTTTTTTCTTTTTTGAGACAGAGTCTGGCTCTGTCACCCAGGCTGGAGCGCAATGGTGCAATCTCGGCTCACTGCAACCTCCACCTCCCAGGTTCAAGCAATTCTCCTGCCTCAGCCTCCTGAGTAGCTGGGATTACAGGTATGTACCACCATCCCCAGCTAATTTTTTTGTATTTAATAGAGACGGGGTTTCACCATCTTGGCCAGGCTGGTCTCTAACTCCTGACCTCATGATCCGCCTACCTCAGCCTCCCAAAGTGCTGGGATCACAGGCATGAGCCACCATGCCCGGCCATGACATTCTTCCTTTTAAACAACTAGCCATTTTACTTTCAGACAAGAATTTACCATATGAGATCACTTCTTACATAAAATCTCTTTCTTTATAATATTCTTTGACATGGCTAATTCCACATCTCCAGGCCTTATCTAGAATCTAATGGCTTTAAGGTAGGTAACTTTATTTAAAAGTTAAAGAAGCAGTTTATGACCTTAAAGCATTTAGCAAACTTAACATCTGATCTGCATAATTTAGACTAAATGTTTTTATTAGTAATTTTTAAAGCCGTTTTTATTTCCCAAAGATTATTAAAGTTACATGACCTCAAAGGCATTACACTTTTTATTTTTCTTTCAAAATATTTGATTTAAGCACTTATGTTTGTTTAACCAATTAATTAATTTGCGATAAGCCAAGAGCGCACCATTGCACTCCAGCCTGGACAACAGAGCGAGACTCCACTTCAGAAAAAAAAAAAAAAAGAAAAGAAAGAAAGTAAACGACCATCCTGGCCAACATGGTGAAACCCAGTCTCTTTTTTTTAACTTTTTATTTTTCCTAGCAAACAATATTCTGTCATAGAAACCCAGTCTCTACTAAAAATACAAAAATTAGCTGGGCGTGGTGGTGCATGCCTGTAGTCCCAGCTATTCAGGAGGCTGAGGCAAAAGAATCGTTTGAACCTGGAGGCAGAGGCTGCAGTGAGCTGAGACTGACTGCACCACCGCACTCCAACCTGGGCAACAGAGCGAGACTGTGTCTCAAAGAAAAAGTAAAGAAATAAAAGAATAGCTACTCTAGGCTGGGCATGGTGGCTCACGCCTATAATCCCAGCACTTTGGGATGCTGAGGCAGGTGGATCACCTGAGGTAGGAAGTTCAAGACCAGCCTGACCAACATGGAGAAATCCCATCTCTACTAAAATTACAGAAAATTAGCCAGGCATGGCAGCACATGCCTGTAATTCCAGCTACTTGGGAGGATGAGGTGGGAGAATCGCTTGAACCCGGGAGGCGGAGGTTGCGGTGAGCCGAGATCAGGCCATTGCACTCCAGCCTGGGCAACAAGAGCTAAACTCCATCCAAAAAAAAGAATGGCTACTGCATAGACAGAGCAGCTCCGAGGGCTGCTGGTTGCCCATGTTTATTGTTGTTTCTTGATGACAGGCTGAACAACGGGTGGATTATTTATGTCTCACCTTTTCGGACAATATAGGGTAACTTCATGATGTTGCCATGGCATTTCTTAACTGTCATGGCTCCGGTAAGTGCAGCAGTAACGACAATCAGAGGTCACTCTCACTGCCATTTTGGTTTGAGTGGGTTTTGGCCAGCTCTTTTACTGCAATTTGTTTTATCAGCAAGGTCTTTGGGACCTGTATTTTGTGCTGACCTTCTATCTCATCCTGTGACTTAGAATACCTTAACTGTCTAGGAAAGCATCCCAGGAGGTTTCAGCCTCATTTCACCCAGCTCCTATTTAAAATAGAGTTGCTCTGGTTCGCACACCTCTGACAAAGGTGTGCTTTATAAAAAGCTGGTGGGGGGATTTGGGTCAGGAAAGGCCAGGCTGTCCAAACATTCAGAAACATCTATGTGACTGTCCTTTCCATTAGGAGCCAGGACCCAGAGAGCCACTCACTTCATGTGTCTTTAACCTATGCTAGGCCCTGCTGTTGATTCACTTCTTCTACTGAACAGGTGGCTTATGGTTGGGCTGTTTACACTCAGGAGTACATTCCAGCTAGCAGCGCCGTGGCTGTGTAAACCAAAAGGTATCTGAAACAGGTCTCAATCAATTTAAAAGGTTTATCTTGCCAAGGTTAAAAGGAAGCCTATGACACAGTCTCAGGAGGTCCTGAGGATATGTGCCCAAGGTGGTCAGGGCACAGCTTGCTTTTATACATTTTAGGAAGACATGAGGCATCAATCAATATGAGTAAGATGTACATTTGATTCAGTAAAGCAGGACAACTTGAAGTAGGGGCTTCCAGATTATAAGTAAATAAGAGACAAAAGGTTGGATTCTTTTGAGTCCTCGATAAACATTTGACTGAAGATACAGTTTACTCTGGCTCAGTGAATCTGCATTTCTAAATTAACAATAGTGCAGAAGAAGCAATCAGATATGCATTTATCTCAGGCGAGGCTCAGAGAAATGGTTTTGAGTTCCGTCTGTCATTTGTTCTCAAGGAATTTCCTTGTTGGCTAATTGTGAGATATGTAGCTTTTTTATCTTTGTAGCTATCTTATTTATAAATGAAATGGGAAGCAGGTTTGCCAGACTTAGTTCCCAGCTTGATTTTTCTATTCACTTGGTAATTTTGGCATCAAGAGATTTATTTTCCTTTAACAGTGGAAACCCCTTTCATGATCAAGTGTATCTGTTTAAACTAGACAGAACAAAACAAAATATCTATTCTTAAGTAACAAACAAAAGGTTAATTTAAAAAAACTCATAAACACAAATATAACTATCACTACATCTTTCAGAATAGCCCACCCTAAGTCTTTTAATTCTCATTCACTATAATTCAAATAGACTTTTTACATAATTTTATAGTGGATCTTAATGTCAGAGGCATTCAAACCAGAGCAACTCAATCTTGAATAGCAGCTGCGTGAAATATGCTAACCCTACTTGGCTGCATCCCCAGGTTAGGCATTCTTGTCACAGGATGAGATAGGAGGTCAGCACAAGATACACTGCACTTAGCAATTTGTCACCATCTTCTCTGTTAGCAGGGTGCAAGCAGAAACAAAGAGTCACATATTTAGGTCATAGATGCAGATATGTCACAAAGCCTCTGTGGTCAGGGTCAAGAAAGGAGTTTCCCATCCCCTATGTGTTGGTCTCAGATTCAATATATACAATACTTAAACTATGTGAGACTCAGGAAAAAAGGAGAGTCACAGTGATATGTCACAATTATCCTTTGTAGCAGTTTCCAGTAAAAAAAGGAGAGTCACAACACTTAAGTGATTAAAAAAACAATATGTCATAATACCTTGCTGAACAGAACCCATGCAGGAGACTCACCTAGACTTACCTAGGTGTTGGACCCAGCCATATATCACAATACGAACTATATGCAGAGATCAGGAAAAAAAAAAAAAAAAAAAAGTCACATCTTAGGCAGAACCCAGGCAGAAGAGAGTCACATCACCTAGGTTCTGTGTCCAGAAATGTTACAATACCCTCTGAGAAAAGGGCCCTAGCAGAAGACTCACATCATCTAGGTGAAAGGAACAGAGATAATGTCACAATGCCCCCTGTGTGTAAGGCTCAAAATGAAAAAAGAAAAATCACATAACCTAAGAGCTGGGCCCAGCTACATATCACATGCACACCTGTGGACAAGACCAAAGCATGAGAAGAGTCACATCACGTAAGTGCTGGACTAAGTGATATGCTGCAATCCAAACTGTAAACACATCCCAGGAAGAAGAGGGTCACATGGTCTAAGTAATGGGCCCTGATATGTCAAAGTGACCCCTGTGGAGAGGAACCAGGCAGAAGAATCGCATAGCCTCTGTGCTGATCCCAGTGACAAGTCACTCTCTTTTATGAGAGCAGGGCCATGGCAGGAAAGAAGAGTCACATTATCTAGGTTCCAGGGCCAAATATATGCCACAGTCTCTCCTATAGGCTAAAGCCAAGTAAGAAAGTCACATTAGGCCACTACAGAACTTCACCTGAAACCAACAGAACGCTCGTCACACTTACCATGGGCTCATTTACTTCACTAATAACGAACATGGCCATGGAAATTCTGGTGGATGTAGTGGTCCATTTTCTTATGGATGAGATAGAAAAATGGCTTCCTGACCAATTAATGACATACTTGCCAAAACTAGCAACGAGAATCTTAATCACCAGGTTGATGATTCTAATCAAAAACATGCTCAATCTATGTACTCAACAAGACAGCTTCCCTTGCTTACGAGATGCTGAAATGCTTCAAAAACAACATCTTCTATTTTTTCAAGAAGATGATGCCTGGACAACCAGCACAAGTCATCGAGGAGGAAGACGGTAACTTGGTTGAGTTTCCTGAGCTACTCTGATGCTGTGATTCAACAACTACTAGGAAATTTGATGATGGTGTTTTCCAATCTCCTCCCTCTCTCGGACAAAGACAAAAGCATTGAAACCACGAAACTATCCCACAATAGACTGTCTGAATAAAGAATAAAAATATATAAAAATTAAAAAAGAAACTAGGAAAATACAGTGTTATTTGGCTGAAAGAAAAAAATCACATTATAGGCTAGGCATGGTAGCTCACACCTGTAATCCCAGCACTTTGGGAGGCCAAGGTGGGTGGATCATTTGAGGTGGGGAGTTTCAGACCAGGCTGACCAACATGGCGAAACACTGTCTCTACTAAAAATACAAAAATTAGCTGGGCATGGTTGTGGGTGCCTGTAATCCCAGCTACTCAGGAGGCTGAGGCAGGAGAATTGCTTGAACTGAGAGGCAGAGGTTGCGGTAAGCCAAGATCGCGTCATTGCACTCCAGCCTGGGCAACAAGAGCGAAACTCCGTCTCAAAAAAAAAAAGTCCCATTATATAGATGATGGGTTCACAAATATGTCACTATGCCCACTGTGGGCAGGGTTCAGGCAGGAGGCTCACATTACCTTAGTTCTGAGCCAAACAACATGTCACAATGGCTGATGAGGAAAGTGCCGACAAAAAAATGTAACGTCATGTTGATGTTTGGCCCAGCAGTACGTCAAAATCTACACTGTGAACAGAATGTAGGTGGAAAAGAAGCATCACAACACCTAGGTGCTGGGCCCAGTGATAGGTAATAATTCTATGAGCCGGAACCTAGTAGAAAGAGAATCACATGGGCCAGGCACGGCGGCTTAGTCCTGTAATCGCAGCAATTTGGGAGGCTGAGGTGGGTGGATCACCTAAGGTCAGGAGTTCGAGGCCAACCTGACCAACATGGCAAAACCCCATCTCTACTAAAATACAAATATTAGCCAGATGTGGTGGCAGGTGCCTGTAATCCCAGCTACTCAAGAGGCTGAGACATGAGAATAGCTTGAACCGGGGAGGCAGGGATTGCAGTGAGCCAAGATTGTACCACTGCACTCCAGCCTGGGCAACAGAGTGAGACTCTGTCTGACGAAAGTCTCATTACCTGGATGATGGGTGCACAGATAGATTATAATGCTTCCTGCAGGCAGGACCCCACTGAAGAAAAGTTGTATCACCTGATGTTGCACGTAGCAATATGTCACAATGGCCCATGAAGGCAGGACACATAACCAGGGGGCGTCACAAGCAGAAGAGTCACATAACCAGGGGGCGGAGCTTAGCAATGTCACAATGCTGCACAGTGGGCAGTGCTGAGGCAAAAATACAGAGTCACACCACCAAGGTGTTGGATTCAACAATGTGTCACAATCTAATCTGCAGGCTAGGTACAAGGCAGCAGTCAAATCACTCAGGGCTTGGCCAAGGGGTCTGTCGCAATCACAGTTGCAAAAAATGTAGAAATGAACTTAAAAATCCCACGTCCTATTTCTAAGTATTAGAGTCAATACATTTTGTATGTTCAGTCTAAGTACACGTGAGTCACAGTCTCAAAGGTGGATTGGAAACATGCATGAGAGCCTCAATCTTTGCTGCAGACTGTGTCCCTTAATGGACTCACAGCCTCTCAGGCATGCTGAATCTTGGTCTGAGTGTCACCAACCCACATGTGAACATAATCCACATCAGGGTCAATTTTCCCACTTTTGGCTATCTCACATCTCACTCAGATGTGAGAGTCAGAACTTCTACATTGAGCTGTGTTCATGTGAAAAGTTGACAATTTTTTTACTGTTGGCTGAGTTTGCATATGAGAGTCATAATGTCACCTGTGTGCTAGGCCCTGAGTGCTTTAAACAATAGGCACGTACCACCTGAGTGCTTTATACAATAGGCATGATAGTCACAATTTGTTCTGAGACTTTTTTTTGTCTTTGTGGAGACAGAGTATCGCTCTTGTTGCCCAGGCTGTAGTGCAATGGTGTAGTCTCAGCTCACTGCAACCTCTGCCTCCTGAGTTCATGCTATTCTCGTGTCTCAGCCTCCCAAGTAGCTGGGACTACAGGCACACACCACCAACCCCCTTAATTTTTGTATTTTTAGTGGAGACGGGGTTTCGCCATGTTGGCCATGCTGGTCTCGAACTCCTGACCTGAGGAGATCTACCCATCTCAACCTCCCAAAGTGCTGCGATTACAGGCATGAGCCACCGTGTCTGGTCAAGACTTTCCAGCTGAGGCTTTTTTTCTAATACAAACTCATAATCATACCTGTGGATCTAAGCTCATGTATTAAAGTCAACATCTTTCCAATTGTCTGGGTCTAGAGAAAAGAGCCCTTGGCCAGGCGCGGTGGCTCACACCTATAATCTCAGCACTTTGGGAGGCCGAGGCGGGTGGATCATGAGGTCAAGAGATCGAGACCATCCTGGTCAACATATTGAAACCCCATCTCTACTAAAAATACAAAAATTAGCTGGGCATGGTGGCATATGCCTGTAGACCCAGCTACTCAGGAGGCTGAGGCAGGAGAATTGCTTGAACCCAGGAGGCAGAGGTTGTGGTGAGCCGAGATCGCACCATTGCACTCCAGCCTAAGCAACAAGAGTGAAACTCCGTCTCAAAAAAAAAAAAAAAAGCCTTCACCTGCCTATGAGCTGGGTTTAGAAATGAATCACCATCTTAACTGCTGTCACGTGATTACATATGACAGTCACAATTTTTACTGTGGACTCCATTCACATGTGAAATTCAGGATCTCCCAGTGTGCTCTATGTGTGAGGGTGTCAATGTTAACATTTGGTAGGTTCTGGATATGAGAAACACAGTCTCACCTGTGTTCTTGGCCCTATCATAACACTCTCTGTACTGTCCAAAGACTACATACAAAAGGTAAAGGAATGGTAATCCTTTATGATGTTCTTACCTAGAGAAGACCCAGGACTTTACCCATTTCTCTAAGTCTAGCTACAAGCACCAGTATCTCTGCTGTTGACTGGTTTGTGGTATGAGGATCATCATCACAACAGTGAGCTGGGCGAAAGTATATGACAGAATCTAACCTGTGAGTAGAAAGTAAATAGGAGAGTAACATCACCTGTGTGCTGGGTCAGAAATATATCATAATTTTTCAGGACAGGGACCAGGCAGGAGAGTCATATCACCTGGTTAACTGTCCAGGGTTATGTTACAATTCCCTCTCGAAAGCAAGGTGCAGACAACA
This sequence comes from Sapajus apella, assembly GCF_009761245.1. Lineage (NCBI taxonomy): Eukaryota > Metazoa > Chordata > Mammalia > Primates > Cebidae > Sapajus > Sapajus apella. The sequence continues at coordinate 73,736 of NW_022437260.1, forward strand.
ATCACGTTACTTGGATACTGTGACCAGCTATGTCACAATTCTCTCTGCAGGCAAGGCCTGGGCACAAGAGACACAGCACCTGGCTGCTGAACCCAGAGGTGCATCACAGTCTTCCTGCGGGCATGGTGCAGATGGAAGAACAGAGTCATTATCTCCAAAGTAATGGATGCACAGATATGTCACAAGGCTTCCTATAGACAAGGCCCAGGCAGGAGCTTTTCACCCATTTGGTTTGACCCAGCGATATGTCAAAATACCCACCATACAAGAGGCCCAGGTTAAAGAGAAGAGTGGTGACATCACCTAGATGTAGAGTCCAGTGATATGCCACAATCCTCCCCTTTTACAGGGTTCAGGTAGAAAAGAAGAGTTACGGTTGGGCACGGTGGCTCACGCCTGTAATCCGAGCACTTTTGGAGGCCGAGGCGGCTGGATCACAAGGTCAGGAGTTCAAGACCCGCTCAAACTCCATGTTTCACCATGGTCAACATGGTGAAACACTGTCTCTACTAAAGATACAAAAAATTAGCCAGTCATGGTAGTGCGTGCCTGTAATCCCAGCTACTTGGGAGGCTGAGGCAGGAGAATCGCTTGAACCCAGGAGGCAGAGGTTGCAGTAAGCAGAGATTTTGCCATTGCACTCCAGCCTGGGCGACGGGGCAAGACTCTGTCTCAAAAAACAAACAAACAAAAAGAAGAGTTACATCACTTAGGTAACAAACAAAAAGATAAGTCATAATTCCTCTATTAGCAGGGCTCATGCAAGAGAGTCACATCACCTAGGTGTTGGACCAGCCATATTTTACTATATACAATTTGTTTCCCCTCGGTGTTAGTGAATTATGTATTGTATATATTGAAAATTGTGTATATTTTTAAAAATGGCTGGGTCCAACAACTAGGTGATGTAATTTTCCTGCATGGGTCCTACTAATGGAATTATGACATATCTTTCTGTTTCTCCTCTAAGTGATGTGACTCTCCTTTTCTCCCTGAAACCTAGTGTAGGAGAGGAGAGTCACATCGCCAAGGTGCTGGGCCCAGTGATAAATCACAATCCCTCCTTGGGCAAAAACCAAGCAGAAGACAAGGGTAACATCACCTTGTGTCAAAAATTATGGCACAATACTTTCGGAAAAGAAGGGGCCCATGCAGCAAAGTCACATCATCTAAGAGAAGGCTCCAGAAATATGTCAAAATGCCCTAAGTGAAGAAGAGTCACATAACCTAGGAATTAGGCCTAGTTATATGTCACAATCACCCCAGTGGGCAGGACTGAGGCGTGGAACAATAATCACATTATGTAGGTCCTGAGACAGGTGATATGTCACAATCCCAACTGTGGACAAGTCTCAGAGACAAAAGGAGAGTCACATCATCTAGTTTACCAGTGCAGGCAAATGTATACAATGTCCTCTCTGGACAGGGACCAGGCAGAAAAATCACATCACCTGTGTGCTGGGCCTAGTGATAAGTCACCCCCTCTTCTGTGGTCAGGGCCCAGGCAGAAGAGAAGGGTAACATCACCTAGGTGCTTGGCCCAGATATGTTACAATGTCTCCTAGGGAAAAGCCCATGTAAAAGTGGAGAGTAACATAAAACAGATGATGGATCGGCCAGGCACGGTGGCTCATGCCTGTAATCCCAACACTTTGGGAGGCCAAGGCAGGTGGATCACCTGAGGTCAGGGTTTGAGACCAGCCTGACCAACACGGTGAAAACCTGTCTCTACTAAACATACAAAAATTAGCTGGGCGTGGTGGCGCATGTCTGTAATCCCAGCTACCTGGGAGGCTGAGGCAGGAGAATCACTTGAACCCGGAGGCAAAGGTTGCGGTAAGCCAAGATCGCGCCACTGCACTCCAGCCTGGGCAAAAAGAGCAAAAATCCATCTAAAAAAAAAATAATAATAGAGCCAGGTGTGGTGGCTCACACCTGTAATCCCAGCACTTTGGGAGGCCAAGGCCAGTGGATCACCTGAAGTCAGGAGTTCGAGTCCAAGCTGGCCAACATGCTGAAACCCTATCTCTACTAAAAATACAAAAAATTAGCCAGGCATGGCAATGTATGCCTATAGTCCCAGCTACTCAGGAGGTGAAGGCAGGAGAACTGCTTGAACCTGGGAGGCAGAGGCTGCAGTAAGCCAAGATTGCACCACTGCACTTTAGCCTAGGTGAAAGAGCAAGACTCCATCTCAAAAAAAAAAAAAGAAAAAAAAGGGGGCCGGGCGCGGTGGCTCACACCTGTAATCCAAGCACTTTGGAGGCCAAGGCAGGCAGATCACCTGAGGTCAGGAGTTCAAGACCAGCCTGACCAACATGAAACCCTGTCTTAAAAAAAAAAAAAAAGATGATGGGTCCAGAAATATGGCAAAATGTCTCCTGTAGCCAGGGTCTAAGGAGGAGATTCATATCACCTTGTTGTTAGACCCAGCAATATGTTACAATAGCCCATGTGGCACAGAAAAGAGAAACATATTACCTGGGTGCAGGGACTACCGATATGTCACAATGCCCTCTGTGGCAGCACCAAGGGAAGTGTATAGGGTCACATCATCTACATGCTGGGTCCAGCGATATGTCGCAATCCTATCTGTGTGCTGGGCCCAGGCAGGAGTCAAATCACTCATGTTCTGAGCAGTGGCATGTGTCACAATCATACCTGCAGAAAGACCCAGAAATGAGAAAACAATTCTTCACATGTCTTCATTCTAGGTATGAGAGTCAATACCATTTGGATGTTGGGTTTAAGTACAGAAGTCACAATCTCAGTGTAGATGAATCCATGCATAACAGCCTCAATCTCTTCTGCAGACTGTGTCTCCTCAGTAAAATCACAGTCTCACAGGTGTGCTGAACCTTGATCTGAGAGGCACCAATCCATCTGTGAACCAGATTCACAAAGAAGAGTCACTTTTACAGTCAGGCATGGTGGCTTACACCTGTAATCCCAGCACTTTGGGAGGCTGAGGCAGGTGGATCACCTGATGTCAGGAGTTAGAGACCAGCCTGGCCAACATGGTGAAACCCTGTCTATACTAAAAATATCAAATTAGCCGGGCATGGTGGCATGTGCCTGTAGTCCCAGCTACCCGGGAGGCAGAGGTAGAACTGCTGAAACCCAGAAAGTGGATGTTGCAGTGAGCTGAGATCATGCCACTGCACTCCATCTCAAAACAAACAAACAAACAAACAAACAAAAATGAGTCAATTTTGCAACTTTCCACTGTCTCCAGATGTGGCATCCAGAACTTCAGAAGTGGGTTGTATTTATGTTAAGGGATGACAATATTTACTGTTGGCTGGGTGTGTATGAGTGTCACAATGTCACCTATGTGCTGGGCCATGTAAGGGCACTCAGTGTGTTACCCAAGGGTACAATATGCATTAGATTCGAATTCACTCTGAGATCTTCTTGGTCGCATGAACACAGGATCGTACCTGTGGCCCTAGGCCCAGATTTAAGAGTCAACATCTCTCCAACTGAATGATCCGTACAGGAGAGTCATCACCTGTTCATGGGCTATGTTTAGAAATGAGCCATCATTCCTACTCTGGCTGGATGTTTGCATATCACAGTCACAATTCCAACTGTGGACTGCATCTGCATGTGAGATTTAGGACCTCATCAATGAGCTTTGGCCATGCTAAGGTTACAATTATAATGATTGGCAGGGTGTTCATTTAAGAAACACAATCTCGCCGGGCGCGGTGGCTCAAGCCTGTAATCCCAGCACTTTGGGAGGCTGAGGCGGGTGGATCACGAGGTCAAGAGAGCGAGACCATCCTGGTCAACACGGTGAAACCCCGTCTCTACTAAGAATACAAAAAATTAGCTGGGCATGGTGGTGCGTGCCTGTAATCCCAGCTACTCAGGAGGCTGAGGCAGGAGAATTGCCTGAACCCAGGAGGCGGAGGTTGCGGTGAGCCGAGATCGCACCATTGCACTCCAGCCTGGGTAACATGAGTGAAACTCTGTCTCAAAAAAAAAAAGAAAAAAAAAAAAAGAAACACAATCTCAGGCCAGGAGCGATGGCTCATGCCTGTAATCCCAGCACTTTGTGAGGCCGAGGCAGGCAGATCACCTGAGGTCAGGAGTTTAAGACCAGCCTGACCAACACAGTGAAACCCCGTCTCTACTAAAAATACAAAAAATTTGCTGGGCATGGTGGCTGGTGCCTGTAATCCCAGTTACTCGAGAGGCAGAGGCAGGAGAATCACTTGAACCCGGGAAAGGCAGTTAGCCAAAATTGCACCACTGCACCCCAGCCTGGGCAATAAGAGCAAAACTCCATCTCAAAAAGAAAGAAAGAAAGAAACACAATCTCAGCCGGGTGTAGTGTCTCATGCCTGTAATCCTAACATTTTGGAAGGTCGAGGCAGGTAGATCACCTGAGGCCAAGAGTTTGAGACCAGCCTGACCAACATGGTGAAACTCTATCTCTAATAAAAATACAAAAATTAGATGGGCATGGTGGTACACGCCTGTAATCCCAGCTACTCGGGAGGCTGAGGAAGGAGAATCACTTGAACCCCAGAGGTGGAGGTTGCAATGAACTGACATCGCGCCACTGCACTCCAGCCTGTGCTGGAGGGGTGTGAGACTCAGTCTCAAAAACAAACAAAAAAAGCCACAATCTCATCTGTGTTTTTGGCTTGTGATGATACTCTCTGTGCCAACTAAGAGCTTTTACAACATTTGAGGGAGTGGTAATTCTCTATGACCTTTGCAAAAAAAGAAAGCTTAGAATCATGTTTGTTTTCCCAAGCCTAGCTAGGCAATGTGTATCTCTTTTACTGCCTGGCTCAAGGTACGAGAATCATCATAGTGACTGTAAGCTGGGATTGTAAATATATGTTACAATTACACCTATGGGTAGGGAGTGAGCAGGAGAGTCACATCACCTGGGGCTGGTCCAGGCATATGTCACAATCTTTTTTGAGGGCAAGGAGCAGGCAGGAGAGTCACATCACCTAGATGCTTGGCCAGAGATGCCTTAAAATCTCTACCTATAAGATGGGCACAGGCAGCAAGTGCACAGGCAGCACCTGGGTGCTGGGCCCAGCGATATGTTACAATGCTCTCTGTGAGCAACACCCTGAGAGGTAAGACACATTATCTGGTGCCTGATCCCAGTGATATGTTACAATCTTTTTTTGGGACATGGTGCATATAGATGAGGAAAGTCACATCTTATAATTGATAGATGTCTAAATATGTCACAAGGTTCCCTGTGGGCAGGGCCCAGGCAGGAGCCTCCTATCCCCGAATGTCAGACCCAGTGATATGTAACAATATCCAAAATATGCAAGGTCCAGGCAAAAGATGAGAATTACATCATCTAAGTGCTGGGTTCAGTGATACATCACGATCCTCCTTTGGCAAGGCGCAGGCTGAAAAAAAGTCACGTCACCTAGGTGATGAATTAATAAAATATGTCATAATACTCTCGGGGCCAGGGCTTATGTCAGAGACTCCCATCACCTTGGTGAGAGACCCAGCTATATGTCACAATACAAAATGCATGCCAGGCCCAGACAAGATAAGACAAGAATTCCATTGTGTAGGGGCTGGGCCTAGTGATACATCTAAATCTTTTATTTTGGTCAGAGTCCAAGCAGTAGAGAAGATGTCATATCAACTAAATGCTGCATCCAGCAACATGTCACAATACCCACTGAGAGGCGAGTCCAGGCAGAAAAGTCACATCACCTAGGTGAAAGGCCCAGAGATATTTCCTAGTGCTATCGTTTGCAGGGCTCAGGAAGAAGACAAGAGTCAGATAACGTGGGAGCTGGTGGCACAGTCACTACAGTGGGCAGGGCCTAGGCATGAGAGGAGAGTCACATCACATAGGTGCTGGGCCAAGAGACATCTCACATTTCCTACTGTGAACAGGTTCAGAAAAAAAGAGATTTATTATTTAGGTGATTGGCCAAGAGATATGTCACAGTGACTGCTTGGACAGGGACCAAGCATAAGAATCACATCACCTGTGTGCTGGGCCAAGCAGTAAGTCACTCTCCTTAATGTTAGCATGACCCAGGCCCAAAGATATATTACAATCTGACCTATGGACAAAGCCCAGATAAAAAAGTAGAGTCACATAAAATAGTTGATGAGCTCAAAGATATATCAAAATATGGGCTGGGCGCAGTGGCTCAAGCCTGTAATCCCAGCACTTTGGGAGGCTGAGGCGGGTGGATCACGAGGTCAAGAGATCAAGACCATCCTGGTCAACACGGTGAAACCCCGTCTCTACTAAAACTACAAAAAATTAGCTGGGCATGGTGGTGCGTGCCTGTAATCCCAGCTACTTAGGAGGCTGAGGCAGGAGAATTGCCTGAACCCAGGAGGCGGAGGTTGCGGTGAGCCGAGATTGTGCCATTGCACTCCAGCCTGGGTAACAAGAGCAAAACCCCGTCTTGGGGAAAAAAAAAAAAAAAAAAAGATATATCAAAATATTTTTTGTAAGCATAGTCCAGGGCAGGAAACTCACATCACTTGGATATAAAACCCACCAATATGTCACAATGTCTTATTTGAGCAGGGCCAAGAAAAAAATAAGAGTAGTATCACTTTGGTGCTGGATTCAGCAATATTTCACAATCTTCCCTGTAGAAAAAAAAAAAAAAGAAAATTAGGGCCAGGCACAGTGGCTCACACCTGTAATCCCAGCAATTTGGGAGGCCTAGGCAGGCAGATCACCTAAGGTCAGGAGTTCAAGACCAGCCTAACCAACAAGGAGAAACCCTATCCTCTACTAAAAATACAAAATTATCTGGGTGCGGTGGTGCATACCTGTAATCCCAGCTACTAGGGAGGCTGAGGCAGGAGAATCGCTTAAACGCGAGAGGTGGAGGTTGTCTGTGTCGAGCTGAGATCATGCCACTGCACTCCAGCCTTGGCAACATGAGCAAAACTCAGTCTCAAAAAATATATATATATATAAAATCAGCTATGTGCTGGAAAATGTCACAAAACTTCCTGAGAGCAGAGACCAGTAAGAGAGAAAGTCAAATCACCTGTGTGACTGGTGCAAAGACATTTCAAAATGTCACCCATAAGCAGGGTCCAGGCATAAAAGTTGTATCACCCGGCTGTTGGACCAAGCAATGTGTCACAAGGGCCCAAGTGGGCATATCACAAGCAGAAGAGTCACATGTCAGTGCAGGGTCCAGCAATATGTCAATGTCTGCTGTAGGCAAAACCTAAAACCAGGGAAGAATCCCATCAGCTAGGTGCTGGGTCTAGCAATATGCTACAATGTTCCAGTAAGCAGGGACCATGCAGAAGAAGATAGTCACACCACCTGGATGCTTGGCCCAGCAACATGTCAGCCACCATTCCAGCAATAAAGACCCAGGCAGAAAAAACACATCATTTGGTTGCTGGTCACAGCAATATGCCTCAATTTACCCTGTAGGCAGGGTGCAGGCAGAAGAAGAGAGTTACATCTCCTAGGTGAGGAAGGCAGACACGTCACAATGCTCCCTGCAGGAAGGGCCCAGGTAGGAGACTCCCATCCTTTAGGTATCGAGCCAAGCAGTATGTCACAACACACAAATATGTAGGGAATAAAAAGAGAGAATCACATCACCTTGATGGTAGGTCTCTGTGAGCGGAGACCAGGCAGAAGAAAGTAACATCACCGGCTGGGCACAGTGGGTCACACCTGTAATCCCAGCATTTTGGAAGGCCAAGGCTGGTGGATCACTTGAGGTCAGGAGTTTGAGACCAACATGGTCAACAGGGTGAAACCCCATCTCTACTAAAAATACAAAAATTAGATGAACGTGGTGGCACATGCCTGTAGTCCAAGCTACTCAGGAGGCTGAGGCAGGAGAATCACTTGAACCTGGGAGGCGGAGGTTGCAGTGAGCCAAGATCACACCATTGCACTCCAGCCTGGGCAACAGAGCAAGACTCCCATCTCAACAACAACAAAAAGAAAGTAACATCACCATGGTGATGGGCATCACTGAGTTATATGACAAAGCTTCATGTAGGCAGGGTCCAGAAAGAAAGTGTTACATACCCTGGGTGTTGGACCCAGCAATGTGTAACTTTTTTTTTTTTGAGACAAGAGTCTCATTCTGTCACCCAGGCTGGAGTGCTGTGGCGAATCTCAGCTCACTGCAACCTCCATGTCCTGGGTTCAAGAAATTCACCTGTCTCAGCCTCCTGAATCACTGGAACTACAGGTGCACTGTAGTTCCCACTCCCAGCTAATTTTTGTATTGTTAGTAGAGATGGGTTTTTACCAGATTGATCAGGCTGGTCTTGAACTCCTGACTAAGGTGATACACCTGCCTCAGCCTCCCAAAAGTGGTGGCATTACAGGCATGTGCCATTGTCCCCGGTCTTATATGTAACCATTTCTAATGCAATGTATTGTGCCTCAATATGGCACAACACGTAGGGTACAAGTGGGAGAGTCACATAACATGGGTGCAGAATCCAGTAATATTTTATAATACTCAAAATTTGTGGGGTCCCATAAAAAGAGGACTGGGTGCTGGGACCAGTGATATACTACAATCTTACCTTTGGGATGGGACCAGGCAGGAAACTGAAATCAATCAGGTGCTGGACAAAGGAGTATGTCACAATCACTCCTGCAGGAAGGTCCAGTGATGAATTAACAATCCCACACAGGTTCCCGTTCGAAGTATGAGAGTCACCATATTCTTTATGTTGGGTCTAAGTACGCTACTGACAATCTCACCAATGAACTGAACCTGTGCATGAGATCCTCCATCCCTCTTGTGAACTGTGTTCGCTCTGCCTTCAGCTCAGGTATGAGAGTCAACATGTCCTTAGGAGGACATGAAGGCAGAATTTTCATTGGTTCAGATAGAAAAATTCTCATCTGCCTATGAACTAGATTTAGAAATGAGTCATTATTCAAACTCTTGCCGAATGTTCACATGTGACACTCACAATTTCAACTGTGGACTGTGTCTGTACAGGAGATTCAGGACCTTACCAGTGGGCTCCATCACTATGTGAGAGTGACAATTTTAACGGTTAGTAGGTGAGCAAAGAAGAAACACAATCTCACCTGTGTGCTGAACACTCTCTGTACCACAAGAAATGTATATTGTATTCAAAAAAGTGGTAATTCTTGACTGGGCATGGTGGCTCACACCTGTAATCCCAGCATTTTGGGAGGCCGAGGTGGGTGGATCACTTGAAGTCCGCAGTTCAAGACCAGCCTGGTCAACATGGTGAAATCCTATCTCTACTAAAAATATAAAAATTACCCGGACATAGTCGCATGCACATGTGATCCCAGGTATTTGGGAGGCGAAAGCAGGAGAATCACTTGAACCCAGGAGGAGGCCGCAGTGAGCCAAGATCATGCCACTGCACTCCAGCCTGGGTGACAAAGTGAGATTCCGTCTTTAAAAATAAATAAATAAAGACCAGGCGTGGTGGCTCACACCTGTAATCCCAGCACTTTGGGAGGCCGAGGCGGGTGGATCACGAGGTCAGGAGTTTGAGACCAGCCTGACCAACACGGTGAAACCCCGAATCTACTAAAATACAAAAAAAAAAAAAAAAAAAAAAAAAAAAAAAAAATTAGCAGGGCGTGGCGGCATGCACCTGTAGTCCCAACTACTCGGGAGGCTTGAACCCAGGAGGCGGAGGTTGTACAGATCCGAGATCGGGCCACTGCACTCCAGTCTGGGCTACAGAGCGGGAGTCTGTCTCAAAAAAACAAACAAAATTTTAACAACGGAAACTGAAGACCCCAGGGCCCCAGCCCGTCCCGCGTACACACCGAGTCAGGATTCCGCCCCGAGGACTCGCCTCTGAACAATCTGGGCAACACTCGGGGATGAGGGTGCAGAGCTGCCCAGGGAACTCCAGGCAGGGCGCCACGCAGGGAAGTGGGGCGGGGGGGTGGAACGCAGGGGTCTCAGCTGAGGGCCCAGACGCCATCTTGCGGACAGAGACGCCTGGGGAGGAGCTGCGCCAGAGGGGACTCAGGTTGGTGACCCAGGAGAGGACGGTGGGGAGACCGGTCCCGCCGGTTTTACAGCTCGCTCCCGGCTCTCGGGAGGCCCAAGCCCGCATACTCACCATTTCCCAGCTTCCAGGATGTCCTGGCATCTTAGCTCTGCGTCTCCCAGGACCTGCAGATCACAGGGCAACGGAAGCTGTGACAAAGTCACGGAGTTGGGGTGGATACCGAGGTGGAAGAGCGGAAGAGCAGAGATGGATCCCAACTTCGGGCGGGTGCGAGAGACAAAGGCCCCGCCACTCGCCGGAAGCCACGCCCTCCTCTCCAACGGCGCTTCTGATTGAACGGTTCCCACGCCAGCGCCACTGATTGGATAAAGCCCCAGGAACACCTCCCACCCCCACCCTCCCCAGCATTAGTGCATTTTTTGGACGAGGAAACAGGCTCAAGTAGGCGGGATCACATGAATTACAGCTAATTAACAAGTGAGCTGAGGCTTCAAATACACTTGCTCTTTCCCTTACCCGGGTCTGCTTGTATAATGCATTTTAGTAGTTACCTAAGGGTAAGAAACAGAACATTTGGACACATGAAATATGTTGCCCAAATTTGCTCATCTTAGAAAAGCTTCACCAGATCTTTGTGAAGTGGCTATTCTCAGGGTAATTTTGCCCTGACTGTGCTGCATCTCAGTCTGACCTCTCTTTTTTTAAATTACCGGATTGGGCCAGATGCGGTGGCTCACGCCTGTAATCCCAGAATTTTGGGAGGCTGAGGTGGGTGACCTGAGGTCAGGAGTTCGAGACCTGCCTGACCAATATGATGAAACCCCTGTATCTACAAAAACTACAATAAATAAATAAGCAGAGCGTGGTGGCATGCGCCTGTAATCCCAGCTACTCGGAAGGCTGAGACAGGAAAATCACTTGAACCCCAGAGGCCGAGGTTGCAGTGAGCTGAGATTGCGCCATTGCACTCGAGCCTGGGCAACAAGAGCAAAATGCCATCTAAAAATAAAATAAAATTACTGGATTGGCTGGGCACCCTGGCTCGCCTCTGTAATCCCAGCACTTTGGGAGGCGGAGGCCAGTGGACCAAAAGGTCGGGAGTTCGAGACCAACCTGACCAATATGGTCATTTGTATTTTTAGTGTTGACAGGTTTTCACCATGTTGGTCAGGCTGGTCTTGAATTCCTGACCTCCAGTGATCTGCCTGTCTCGGCCTCCCAAAGTGTTGGGAATACAGGTATATCAAATTATTGAACTTGAGAAACCACTCCCCTGAGACTCTGGGGCAGTAACACAAAATAGATGATGGGTCGACCATACCCGGTCGACCCATCATCTATTTTGTGTTACTCTCCACTTTTACATGGGCTTTTCCCTAGGAGACATTGTAACATATCTGGGCTAAGCACCTAGGTGATAATACCCTTCTCTCCTGCCTGAGCCCTGATCACAGAAGAGGGGCTGACTTATCACTAGGCCCAGCACACAGGTGATGGCCAGAATACAGAGCCAGATTCATGGTACCTAGGATCCACACATAAGGGCTGACATCCACCTGGGATTCACAAGAAAGGACCAGACTTTGGATCTTGTCCAGTGAGCTGTTGTGGTTGTGTGAGCGTCTCCTGGTGTAAGCTGAATCTGGTGGCAGAATCTCTTAAGCACAAAGAAACACGGGAGCAGAGGGAGGGCAGGGCCACAACTGTCCAGAGCCATGAAGACAACGACATCTCCCATGTGTGAATTGTATTACTAGAGAAAGGCATTCTTGTCCTTGTACCCAGCGGATAATTGAGCAGGTATAGGTAATATCAGATCTGGATTGAAAATTAAAGGCTGTTCTTTTCTCTTTTCTTTTTCTTTTCCCCTCCCTCCCTTCCTCCTTCCCTCCCTTCCTTCCTTTTTTTTTGGTTGACAAATGCTGTTTATTGTTCTGTTACACAGAAAAGTATAGTTTCTGAGGCAAAAAACATACACGCTCTGCTCCTCACAAAGCTACTGAGTCACTAGGGCAGGCACACAATGGTCACACATGCTTGGTGGAGGCCAGGGACTCATGGATGCTGAGGATGGGCAATGGGGTGGTCTGGCCCCCAGACAGGCTGTGCAGTGCCTGGGGACAGGGCTGGACTGGGAAGGCCAGGATGGATGCAGAGGGCCGCTGGGTCCCTTCTCATGTGTCTCAAATGCAGAAAGTCTGCCAGGCTTTGGTGGCTGCTGGAAAGGCCCCAGCCCAGGGCAGGGCCTCCAGGTCCCAGGACAAGGCTAGCCTGCATGTGTGGGGGTAGAGGAGAAAGTGGGGATGGTGAAGCCAGCTGCATGCCTAGGTCTGGGAACAGGGGCTATGCCCTTTCTGGCACTCTTGTGAGTGCAGCTCCTCAAAGGGGGTTTCTGAGTTTCTAGGCCTCTTGGCATCCTAAGGAGCATGTGGAAGGCAGCCTTCCTTCTCACCAGTGATAGACGGGGTCACCCATGCATCCCCTGCCTCGCTCGGCCCCAGGGACACAGCAGATGCCTGCGACAGGTGATGGGCTGCCCTAGAGCTGAGGCCTGTCCCTGAGAGGAGGCTGTGACAGGATTGCTGTCTTACACAATTACCCTGAAATTTCTCTCAGAGCAAGTGCTCCTTGTCACATCCCAGATCATCCATTGGCAAGACTGTCACTTACACACGGTTTTCAGAGAACTCTCTAATGCCGAATGCAAGGGTTGGGTGGCAGGAGTGAGGGCCTGTACAGATAAACGCAGGTGCACTGTACAGGGCTGGGGAGTCCTGGGGGTCGCCTCAGGTGGCCAGAGGCAGTGACAGTGCTGCCAAGGTGGGCTGCTCCCACCCAGAGCCCACATCTTCTGGCTGCCCCAGAATCTCAGGGGAGTGGCTTGAAGGCAGCCCAGGTCTCCTGCACCCAGGACATGTGCCTAAACTGGCAGCAGTTATGGCTGCTCCAGCTGGGGCTGGTACACATACCGTATACTGGGACTGCAAAGGGACCCTCAGAAGGAATACAGCACAGAGCCTCCCGCCCTATGCCACCCTAGCTAAGTTGGGCCCAGACCACTACACCCCCTGCTAATCCTTTGGAGCCCCAGGTTCACTCATAGGCAACAGTCAAGGCTGGGGCTGCAGGTGGCGGTTGGGGCTATTCCCAGATGTTTGAGAAGGGAGCAGAGTAGCTGTGTCCCCCAAGGCAAGGCTGTTCTCTTTTTTACTCTGGCCCCACTGAGTCAGCCTGAGTCTCCACTGTTTGAGTAACTATTGGAGCATCAGCCCGGGGCCACTGCGGATCCTCTCACTAACACCTAGGAGTCTTTTTTTTTTTTAAAGATGGGGTTTCACCACGTTGGTCAGGCTAGTCTTGAACTCCCGACCTCAGGTGATCCGCCCACCTTGGCCTCCAAAGTGCTTGGATTACAGGCGTGAGCCACCACACCCGGCCCTCACCTAGGAGTCTTTGAGACATTTGGGGATTTCCTGTGCAGACGGCGGTCAGGCTGACAACAGAATCCAACCTTCCTCCCATCTCAGAGAAAGAATGAGTAATCCAGGGCTTGTTTCTCCCCTCACAGAAGCAATCACCTTTTTTGGTGTCCAAATGGAAGTTGCTTCAGTTTTCTGATACCTGGGGGAAGAACAAATAGGAGGTCTGGAGACTCAAACTGATAGGTTAACAAATTGCTTCCATTTCCTTTGGCCATGAGGCGAAGCACTCATGGATCCAAACATCCAAGAATTTTTATTGTAGAGCCAAAGAACAAATCACTGAATTAAGAGTAATGTGATCAGAACTGCATATCACTTGAGGTCAGGAGTTCAAGACCAGCCTGGCCAATATGGTGACACTCCATCGCTACTAAAAATACAAAAATTAGCCAGGTGTAGTGGTGGGCACCTGCAATCTCAGCTATTAAGAAGACTGAGACTGGAGAATCTCTTGATCTCAAGAGGTGGAGGTTACAGTGGGCCGAGATCACACCAGTGCACTTCAGCCTGGGCAACAGAGTGAGACCCTGTGTGGAAAAAAAAAAAAGAAAGTTAAGAAAAAGAGTAACATGACCAGAATAAAGAAAAGAGTTGTATAGAGGATTTTGGCTTCATCCGGGACACGGCTCTTATGTTCTTTTTGTGAGTACTGATGTCACCACCTGAAAGGCTACTCATGGATTGAAGAGTTCTTGTTATTGTTATTATTGCTATTGCTTTTCCCTTATTTAGTTTCTGGGCCGGGTGTGGTGGCTCACGCCTCTAATTCCAGCACTTTGGGAGGTCAAGGCGCACAGATCACGAGGTCAACAGATCGAGACCATCCTGGCCAACATGGTGAAACCACGTTTCTACTACTAAAAGTACAAAAAATTAGCTGGGCGTGGTGGTGCGTGCCTGTAGTCCCAGCTACTTGGGAGGCTGAGGCAGAAAAATTGCTTGAAACCCGAAAATGGAAGTTGCAGTGAGCTGGGATCGCGTCACTGCACTCCAGCCTGGCGATAGAGTGAGGCTCTGTCTCAAAAAAAAAAAAAAAATGTTTTTTCTAATGTAATTTTTCTAGAAAGACCTACATGTTTTTGTTAAATTGATTGTTATTGTATTATGCAAAATAGATAGGGTTGAGGCTTAAACTGTTAAAACCAGAAACATTCTGGGAGTCAAGTTCTGGTTGGTCAGATTTAGAACAGAACTGAAAATAAATCAGCAGCACAGAGATGAGAAGCTGAGGGCCAGCTCCCTGTCCCAGCCCTACCTGGCTCTACCCCTCTTCTGAGCCTTGTCCAGGTCTTGCCCCACCCTGAAATCTTCACAGAACTGATTAGAGGAGATCAGACTTTTGTGTGGCTACTCTTCCGGGAGTCTCTTCAGAGCTGGAGGTCACAATTTCCCCAAACCCAAAGGCAGATCAATGGGAGTAAAGAGCCTTATTTGGAGCTTTTCTTTCTTTCTCATTGAAATCAGTGTTTCCAATACATTTCACACAGCCATCTGTTCTACACTTCTGCAGATCCAGTAGTTATTCCACAAATTATGAGAAATTAAATATAAACACAACAATTAAAAGTTTTTTGGAACTCCACATAACCCCCCGTTTCTATATCCCTCCCAACTGTCTGGATTTCGGTTTTAAACTGATGGGAAAACAAGAAGAAATAGAAAGCCTGGGCCATCATCTAAATTCTGGGGATTATGGGACACTTAATACCCATCTTCCAGAGATTTTTTGTGGTTTAACTCACAACATGTGAGTTTCCTAGCATGCCACACCACAACATAACTTATGAACACACAGTACAAGCTCAATAAACACTGTATTAATGCAAGTATACGTGTTGTTCTTCGAAGCAGACTTAGACATTGCTACATTCTGCAGCCTTCTGTAGACTTTATTTTTAATTTTTATTTTTTTGAGACAGAGTTTTGCTCTTGTTGCCCAAGCTGGAGTGCAATGGCATGATCTCGGCTCACTGCAACCTCTGCCTCCGAGGTTCAAGCGATTCTCCTGCCTCACCCTCCGAAGTAGCTGGGATTACAGGCGCATGCCACCACACCCAGCTGAGTTTTTGTATTTTTAGTAGAAACGGGGTTTTGGCGGGGCGCGGTAGCTCGCGCCTGTAATCCGAGCACTTTGGAGGCCAAGGCGGGAGGATCACCTGAGGTCGGGAGTTCAAGACCAGCCTGACGAACATGGTGAAACCCTGTCTTTAAAAAAAAAAAAAGAAATGGGGTTTCACCATGTTAGCTAAGCTGGTCTCACAAACTCCTGACCTCAGGTGATCTGGCTGCCTCAGCCTCCCAAAGTGCTGGGATTATAGATGTGAGGCACCATGCCCACCCTGTAGACTTTAAGTAGTTGGCAAAGGATGTGATCTTTTGGGACAGTGGTGATTAGTGGTCTTCACTGTAAACAAAAAGTATTTGTGTTGCAGTAAGGGTATTAGATGTAAGGCACTCTGTGTGTCTTGCCTGCTTTCTCTGAGTGCTGGAGAGCAACATCAGCATTGCCAGGGAACTTTGTTAAACAAGTCAACTCCCGGACCCCTTAAAAACCTGCAGAATCACATTACTTAGAGAAGGGCGCAGAATACCAAATGACCTATATGCACATTGAAGTTTGAGAGGCAACGGTCAGCTAAATGATTTTAGCCCAGGTTTCCAGCAAGGATTATATGGCCAGTTTGAAGAAATACCATCACCTCTGTCTTCCCCTACAGGTTCCTTTCTTTTTTTCTTTTTTCTGATTATGTTAAAAGTAGGATTTACAGCTGGGCGCAGTGGCTTATGCCTGTAATGCTAGCACTTTGGGAGGCTGAGGTGGGCGGATTGCTTGAGCTCAGGAGTTCGAGACCAGCTTGGACAACACGGTGAAACACCATCTCTACTAAAATACAAAAAATTAGCCAGGTGCGGCAGTGTGTGCCTGTAGTCCCAGCTACTCAGGAGACTGAGGCAGGAGAATTGCTTGAACCCAGGAGCTGGAGGTTGCAGTGAGCCGAGATCACACCACTGCACTCCACTCCCATGTGGGTGACAGAGCTTTTTCACCCACCAGTATCACAGCAGTAATTATGGGCCTATCTGAATCCAACTCGTCTCATTACAGCTGATGCTAACTTTATTCTGGCTAAGGTGTTTTCTGCCAAATTGCTTCACTATGAAGTTTGTAAGTTTTCTCTTTATCATTAATGAGTAAAGCCTTAGTCTTGAGCTCATTAACATCTGAATTTTAGTCGGCACAGGATTCAGGCACCTGAGAGACAGACTTGGGCACACTGTGTGGTGTGCACATAAAACGAGGTTTGTTGGGAAGAAAAAAGCAGAAGAGGAGAAGGTGCTATCAAGAACCATGGCTGGGGTTCAGTGTAGGATTCATGAAGGAATGGTTTGTGCTACACATACAGACCCAGACAGGGCTATGATCTGACTTATTCCTGTGTCTGTACAGGCAGAAGAGATTATGATCAGGTGGTCCAGAAGCCTGAGTCGGTGAAGGAGACAGGTTCCTGCTACAGATTCAGTGTCTGGGATTAAGATAAACCAGAAGTCTTCTAGGCAGAAAACTCTAGGGGCAAAGCTGTTGTGGGCATAATTCCTGAGGATAAAACCCTGTCCTGGGACAGAAGTGGCCATGTCAATTTTTAGTGGGGATGGTCATGAGTGGGTTAGAATCATGTAAGGGTTGGCACCAAAGTGGGGAGAGAGGATAAGTTCTCAGAACATTTTTACTCTAAATTCTCTGTTCCCTCCCACCCTAGGAGACCCAGAATAACAGGACAATGTACAGTATGACAGCCTGTGTGCAGAACAAAGCCTCACTTCCGTCAGACATCTGAAGTGTCCCTCCAGCCCAGGCCTGTGATGGTTAATACTGAGTGTCAACTTGATTGAATTGAAGGATGCAATGTATTGATCCTGCCTGTGTCTTTGAGGATGCTGCCAAAGACGATTCACATTTGAGTCAGTGGGCTAGGAAAGGCAGACCCACCCTTAATCTGGGTGGGCACCATCTAATCAGCTGCCAGCGAGGCCAGGATATAAACGCAGGCAGGAAAATTCGACCACTCAGCCTACATCTTCCTCCCACTGGATGCTTCCTGCCCTCAAACACCGGACCCCGGGTTTTTCAGTTTGGGGGCTCAGACTGGCTCTCCTTGCTCCTCAGCTTGCAGACCGCCCATTGTGGGACCTTGTGATCGTGTGAGTTAATACTTCATAAACTCCCTTCTGTACATCTATATCCAGCCTATTAGTTTTGTCCCTCTACAGAACCCTACTACAAGGCCCCTGTGATAGCTTTCTTTTGACAAAAAACGTAGTTTACTGAACACCAGTCAATTATCCAGCACCAACTGGCTGTCCAACAACTCAATTCCGACACACCCAGAGTCAACACAGAATCCACAAGTTCAGGGCTCAGTCCCACAACACTGTCCCAATTACAGATGCCAGTCACATGCCTCTGGATAAACTTTATTTCTGAACCACTGCTAACAAACATGCCCCTCCTCAAGTTCAATAATTTGATAGAACTACTCAGAAAACTCAGCAAAGCACTGAACTTACGTATACTAGTTTATTATAAAAGACACAACTCAGGAACAGCCGAATGGAAGAGATGCATAGAACAAGGGATACTGGTGGGTAATTTTGCTAAATAGCTGTGATTTTAAAAATCCCTCATCCGGCCAGGTGTGGTGGCTCATGCCTGTAATCCTAGCACTTTGTGGGGCTGAGGCAGATGGATGGATTAAGCTCTGGTATTCAAGATTAGCCTGGGCAACATGGTGAAACTCTGTCTCTACAAAAATACAAAAATTAGCTAGGTATGGTGGTGTGCACCTGTAGTCCTAGCCACTTAGGGGGACTGAGGTAGGAGGATTGCTTGAGCCCAGAAGGTCTGGGCAGTGTTGACACCACTGCACTCCAGCCTGGATGACAAAGTGAGACCTTGTCTTTTTTTTTTTTTTTTTTTTTTTTTTGAGACAGAGTCTGGCTCTGTCGCCCAGGCTGGAGTACAATGGCACGGTCTTGGCTCACTGCAAGCTCTGCCTCCCGGGTTCAAGACATTCTCATGCTCAGCCTCCGAAGTAGCTGGGATTACATTTGCCTACCACCATGCCTGGCTAATTTTTGTATTTTTTTGTTTTTTTGAGACGGAGGCTCATTCTATTGCCCAGGCTGAAGTGCAATGGCGCGATCTCAGCTCACCGCAACCTCCGCCTCCTGGGTTCAGGCAATTCTCCTGTCTCAGCCTCCCGAGTAGCTGGGATTACAGGCACACGCAGCCACGCCCAGCTAATTTGTTTTGTATTTTAGTAGAGGCGGGGTTTCATCATGTTGGCTAGGCAGGTCTGGAACTCCTGACCTCATGATCCATCCGCCTCAGCCTCCCAAAGTGTTGGGATTACAGGCGTGAGCCACGCTGCCCAGCCGAGACCCTGTCTAAAAAAAAAAAAAAAATCCTAATCTGTTTTGTTCTCCAAAAGTAACTTAACAAAAAGAAACACCCTTCCTATTACAACTCTGAGGATGCTCTCATTTTTACCTATCACCAAGCCAGACACAGACAACCATTTTTATTTTTTTCTTATAAACAATCTGCTAAACAACTTCATCTTCAGTGATCAAAAAAAAAAAAGCATGTTAACTAAATTTTGCCTAAGTTTCTGTCATGTCCTCAGGCCCCTGAACTTTGGTCTATTCTCAACCTAAGCCAACATTTAACCTCTCCTTATTAACCTCCTCAGAACAGGCTGAATTCAGGATGGAACATTCTCTGTTCTAGAATCTGATTTTGCTACCTGCTCTTCCTTTCTAACTTCCTTCTAACCTTATTTGCTGTTTCCAATTTTAAAAAGCCCTCTTCTAGGCCGGGTGGGGTGGCTCACACCTGTAATTCCAGCACTTTGAGAGGCCAAGGTGGGCAGATCACGAGGTCAGGCGTTCGAGACCAGCCTGGCCAACATGGTGAAACCTCGTCTCTACTAAAAGTACAATAATTAGTGGCATATGATGGTGCACGACTGTAACCGCAGCTACTAGGGAGGCTGAGGCAGGAGAATGGCTTGAACCCAGGAGATGGAGGTTTCAGTGAGCTGAGATTGTGCCATTGCACTCCAGCCTGCATGACAGAGGGAGACTCGATCTCAAAAAAAAAAAAAAAAGGGGAGCCACGGTGGGCCAGGCCAGTTGTCCTGGCGCTTGAGGAGGCAAGGCTATGCGTTTGAGGCCAGCCTGGGCAACATAAAAACCTCATTCATTTAAAAAAAAGCCCAGGCATGGTGGCCCACACCTGTAATCCCAGCACTTTGGGAGGCCAAGGCGGGTGGATCATGAGGTCAGGAGTTCAAGACGAGCCTGGCCAATATGGCAAAACCCTGTCTCTATTAAAAATGCAAACATTAGCTGGGCGTGGTGGTGCGCGCCTGTAGTACCAGCTGCTCGGAAGACTGAGGCAGGAGAATTGCTTGAACTTGGGAAGTGGAAGTTTCAGTGAGCTGAGATCGCAACACTGCACTCCAGCCTGGGGACAGCCCTTTTCTGCCTATTCTTTGAGATTCTCAGAGATCTTATGGTTAGTATTTTTTCCTTGTCACAACGCATTTTTTGGATTAATTTTTCCCCTAAATTTAAATGTATTTTATTTGACAAAATCTAGCAAGAGCCCCAGGACAGTAACAAGTCCTTCCTCAGAAAGAGGCTCCCCAACTCCTTCTATTGCAACTCTAACTGCATCTGCCAGCAATTTCCCAGCTTTCCAGGGCTCTGTAACTTCTCTCAGTATAAAGAATCCTTCCATGGCTGGTGTGAGCAGGCTGGGACACCTGCAGGGGAAGCTCACCAGGAATAAACAACCAACTTAGTATTCAATGATCTCCTCTCGTGGGCTCAAGATTGGCCCTGGCTTGGAGTCACTGACCTTGGGTGCCCATTTTCCAATCAGGGTTGTTCACTTGGTTTTATATTAAAAATTTTATATTAAAAAATTCTCTTTGGGAGGCCAAGGCGGGTGGATCACTTGAGGTCAGGAGGTCAAGACCAGCCTGGCCGACATAGTGAAATCCCATCTCTACTAAAAATAAAAAAAATTAGCCGAGTGTGGTGGCATGACCTGTAATCCCAGCTACTGGGGAGGCTGAGGCAGGAGAATCACTTGAACCTGGAAGGCGAAGGTTGCAGTGAGCTGAGATCATACCATTGCACTTCAGCCTGGGCAACAAGAGTGAAACACCATCTCAAAAACGTAAACAAAAATTCTCAGTGTTTGAAGAACCTAGCAAAATCACTCAAACTCAGTGTTTATGAAAGGGAATTGAATTGTAAGGCATTTACATTTTATATCTCAACAAAAACAAGTGTTCATCTGTTTCAGACAATAAACATCAATTATTTTTATAAAAAATATTTAATAGGCCCAGGCATGGTGGCTCATGGCTGAAATCCCAGCACTTTGGGAGGCCTAGGTGGGTGGATCACGAAGTCAGGCGATCAAGACCATCCTGGCTAACTCGGTGAAACCCAGTGTCTACTAAAAAGACAAAAAAATTATCCAGGCGTGGTGGAATGTGTCTGTAATCCCAGCTACTCAGGAGGCTGAGGCAGGAGAATTGCTTGAACCTGGGAGGCAGAGGCTGCAGTGAGCCAAGATTGTGCAACTGTACTTCAGCCTGGATAACAGAGCAAGACTCTGTCTCAAAAAAATTTTTTTAATAAAAAATGCCATGTAAGTACTTTTAGAAGGTGCCAAGTACCATCTTATAAAATTTAGCATCAAGGCCGGGCCTGGTGGCATACGCCTGTAATCCCAGGACTTTGGGAGGCCAAGGCGGGTGGATTGCCTGAGGTCAGGAATTTGAGACCAGCCTAGCCAACATAGTGAAACCCTGTCTCCACTACAAATACAAAAAATTAGCTGGGCATGGTGGTGGGTGCTTGTAATTTCAGCTACTCAGGAGGCTGAGGCAGGAGAATCACTTGAACCCGGGAGGCGGAGGTTGTGGTCAGCCATAATCACGCCACTGCATTCCAGCCTGGGCAACAAGAGCAAAACTCTGTCTCAGAAAAAAAAAATTCACTGCAAGCCAAGTAAGGCAGGCAGAACAGGGTAGTGGATTTGAGACTCTGCTTGCCACACATTTGGAAAATGCAGGGGGACACCAGAGCCTCTGATTAAAGTTTAAATAATTAAATAGCAGATAATTAGACTGAAGTGGCTCTAGCGGTCCAGGTTCCTATGTAACAACAACAACAACAACAACAAAAAATCAAGGCCGGGCGCGGTGGCTCAAGCCTGTAATCCCAGCACTTTGGGAGGCCGAGGCAGGTGGATCACGAGGTCAAGAGATCGAGACCATCCTGATCAACATGGTGAAACCCCGTCTCTACTAAAAATACAAAACATTAGCTGGGCATGGTGGTGCGTGCCTGTAATCCCAGCTACTGAGGAGGTTGAGGCAGGAGAATTGCCTGAACCCAGGAGGCGGAGGTTGCAGTGAGCTGAGATCGTGCCATTGCACTCCAGCCTGGGTAAAAAGAGTGAAACTCAGTCTCAAAAAAAAAAAAAAAAAAAAAAAAAAAAGAACCTACAAGGTACCATGTAAAATGACATGAATTGAAGACAACACTGAGAAAACTGTAGTCATAACACAGAAAAAGCAGAAAGGCTGTGATGCATACATAGTTGGAATACACATAACACAAAACTGAAGATAATCAGAAAATAAAAGAAGCAGAATTTGTGTGTAAATTCAGCAAGTCAGCTTTGCAACCAGAAAATAAATATCCTCTCCACATCATGAATCAACGTTATTTCTTCACCATTGCTATTTTCTATCTCTGACTTGAAGTTACAAATTAACTCCAGTAAAAATATTTATGACTTATTATAAAGCATGTTTTACTCAGAAGAGCTGTCATGTTTTTATACGTAAAAACATCCTCATGACTTATGAAATCTCCCTTGTACTTACCAAAGCAAATAAGCTCAGTCAGTAGATTTACTTATGTCAATTATAAAAAGTGAAAGAAACAAATAACTAAAGAAAATTAGGCTGATACAGGTTTATCCAATTAATAAATTCAAACGTTAAAGTATACCAATACACTAATTTTAGAATTAGATCTAAAAGTGATTTTGTGTGCACTCTTAAATTTCATAAAAATCATTCTTAGAATCCCTGACTAGCTCACATAATGAGTACTTCATAAACTATAAAACAAGAAAATTATGGGTCTAGCATGAGTACCAGACAAGTAAAAACAGAGAATGTACATAGGGAGATTCTGAACAATAAGCCCTAATATTTCTCAGCAATGAACTCAATACAATGCACAGAGTATAGATTTGCTTTCAACATTTTCAAGGTTTTTAGTTTTCTAGTTAGTTGATCATCTTACTAAAATAATTTGTTTTGTTCCAATATTGCTTTTTTCTTCTCAAAATGCATACAAACTCATACTCACACATGTACTTCATAATTTTCTTACACCTAAGGTTTATCTTTAGAGTAATATATGTATATATTTTACTCTGTGTAAATAAAAACTGAAAGATTGTATGTGTCTGCAGGCAGAGAAAAAACATTTCAAAGAGAAATATGTAACAAATTATTTTAAATATTTATTCAGGACTTAGAAATATATCAATTTTATTTATACTTCTACCGAGACCAGCTCAGCCGTAGAGACTCCCACCAGGTGGTGCTGAAGGCATTAAGAAGCAGACACTTAGAGAGAACAGCAAAGTGGGACTATCTGGGGGCCAACAGCCTTCGGAGCTGCCAGCCTCAGGGGGCTGACAGCATTCCGGGCTGAGGGCCTCAAGCAGATTCTGACCCACATGTTTATTCTCTCTGAACAGGGGATTATTACTAACAGTTTTCCTTGCCATCATGCTTCTTAGCAAACAATATATTTTATTATACACTCAGCATTTCTCCCTTCCTGTTTTGACAAAGCTAGGTAAGCAAGCACAACTTCATCTGGGTGAACTATTTCTCAGAGGATTTGGGATCCACACCTGCCGACTACACAAAGAGAAACGAGACAAATCAAGAACACAATTCAGCAATCGCAGATCCTTCAAGTGTTCTCGCCCAAGTCACTGGATTTAGAGCTGCCAATCCATCAGCAGTGCCCTCAAGCACCTCGGATTCTGGAATTAAAGTTAGATGTGTTCGAAAAGCTTGAAAAACTTGTCCTTTTAATTTTCTTGTATCCAGTGATAGGTGTTCAGCATGTCCTTCCAGGTGAAGTTTTATTCTTTCCCAATTGTGTTTATTCTCATTACACTTTGGAGTTAATAGAGTCAAGCTGTAACTCTCCCACCACCAAAAGATAAGGGGGAGTTTAACACAGCTCTGATCTAAAGAGCTTTTATTCCCTATAAATTCTAATAAATAAGAATTAGGGCCTGGTCCTCTATTACATTTTCCTTCCCCGACCTTTATTGGTTTTAGGGTCATAAGCATCTTCCAAAGTTCTCTTTATTCAGCTCCTATTGTCCGTGATACCATTTTTGGTCATGGCCCTACTAGTCCCCCATTTACATTTACTGTGGGATCTAATCAAGTCATTGTAAAGGAAAGTAATATATGCCCAATATGTGAAAGTTCCTTTTACTTCTGCCCCAACTCCAGGAATACTCACTGTAATGGTGATAACTGCCATCATACCTACCATTAGGTTACTCATAGTAACAGGCTGTCCTGCTTTCTTCAGGTTTCCCTCAGCCATCTGTGAAAGCTTTCAATGTCTGGATGGTACCCACACTGGTCGCTTCTTTGAACCTGGAGAAACACAAACAAATCCTCTACCCCATATTATTACACTGCCTTTTCCCCAGTTCTCTGTGAGTGGATATTGCCACCAGATTAATTGCCCTACAGTGTCTTCCTTGGTTTATTCAGGTGTTGTTCAGCCGATTAATGTCCTCCTCTTGGCAAACTCAAAATATTTAATCTTGCTAAATTTAGTTGCATTTGTGGCATTCTATATCCACTATCTCCTTCGATAATTAAAACAAGCTCCAGGACCTCCTTTGTTTATTTCATTTATTTATTTGAGACAGAGTTTCGCTCTTGTTACCCAGGCTGGAGTGCAATGGCGCGATCTCGGCTCACCGCAACCTCCACCTCCTGGGTTCAGGCAATTCTCCTGCCTCAGCCTCCTGAGTAGCTGGGATTACAGGCACACGCCACCATGTCCAGCTAATTTTTTGTATTTTTAGTAGAGACGGGGTTTCCCCATGTTGACCAGGATGGTCTCGATCTCTTGACCTTGTGATCCACCCACCTTGGCCTCCCAAAGTGCTGGGATTACAGGCATGAGCCACCGTGCCCAGCCTCCTTTGTTTATTTTTAAACCTACCATTGCTTGTGCCAATAAGGTAGCTTTTTAAAAATTTCCTCCTATTCCATACATGCCTTAATATAATCCACCAAGTGAGTTTTCCCTTTATGTGGCTGTAAAACAGCCTGGCATTCAGAATTAGCATTGTTGAATGCTAGAAAGCATAACACAACATTCCGAGTTTCTGTTGCTGATATGGCCTTTCTTATGCTTCCTGCAATTGAGTTATAAAGTCAGCATATGGTTCTTTCGACTCCTGCTTAATAGTCCCGAAAGAAGAACTTTTTTCGCTTCCTGATGTAATTTTCTCCCAAGCTCTTAAACATACTTTTCTAATCTGCTCTATGACTACATCAGCCATAGTGGATGGACTGTGTATGTAAAGGAGCCCACACACCAGTTCCTGTCAACTATTCTATGGCAATATTAATTGGAGGTTGAACATTAGCATTTACATTAGCTTGAATATTAGCCTCATCAGTCCACCAGGTCTTAAATCATAAAAATTGAGAGGGAGATAAGCTTGGGTTAAAGTATCCCAGTCTACTCTTTTTTTCTTTTTTTTTCTTTTTTTTTTTCAAGAGACCTTCAAAGCTACTGCAAATCAATTTTATACTTCCAGCTCACCCTAAGAGATTTTTTTTAAGAGTTCTCAGACTACTTCCAAGCTCCCCCAACTTACCCTGGGAGATTTTTTCAAGAGTTCCTGAGATACCTTCGGCTTAGCTTCTCCTTTCTCTTGTCCCAGGTTTGAGTCCTACATCTGGGCACCACTTACCGAGACCAGCTCCACCATACAGACTCCCACCTAGGCAGTGCTGAAGGCATTAAGCAGACACCCAGATAGAACAGCAAAGTGGGACTATCCAGGGGCCAACAGCCTTCGGAGCTGAGCCTCAGGGGGCTGACAGCATTCCCGGCTGAGGGTCTTGAGCAGATTCTGACTCGTGCATTTATTCTCCCTGAACCAATGATTATTATTAACAAACAGTTTTCCTTGCCATTGTTCTTATTAGCAAACAATATATTTTATCACTCAGCATTTCTCAGCATAGGTCTATATGAATTTTATTACCATAAAAATAACCCTGTAGTAAAGAACAATTGTAAACTGTAAAACAAAGTACTTTTAATATTTAAAAATAACTAAAAGTATTTAAAAATAACTAACAGTATTTTAGTCATTCTAATCAACTTGTAATAAAAAGGATAAATGCCTCCCAGGCATCAGAGAGGAAAACAAAACAAAACAAATAAAGGATAAATTCAGGCCGGGCGCGGTGGCTCACGCCTGTAATCCCAACACTGTGGGAGGCCGAGGTGGGTGGATCACGAGGTCAAGGGATCGAGACCATCCTGGTCAACATGGTGAAACCCCGTCTCTACTAAAAATACAAAAAATTAGCTGGGCATGGTGGCGCGTGCCTGTAATCCCAGCTACTCAGGAGGCTGAGGCAGGAGAATTGCCTGAACCCAGGAGGCGGAGGTTGCGGTGAGCCGAGATCGCGCCATTGCACTCCAGCCTGGGTAACAAGAGCGAAACTCCGTCTCAAAAAAAAAAAAAAAAGGATAAATTCTAGAGGTGGGTACCTCATTTATCCTGACATAATTATTACATATTATATGCCTGTACCAAAACATGCCATATATGGCATAAATATATACATATACTGTGTAACCACAAAAATTAAAAATAGGAAAAAAAATGTAATATATGGAAAAAATATTTAACTTATTTGCAGTTTAAAACTACTGGCAGAAGAGATTACTTAGAGGTGTTATTCCACTATGTTGCCAAATGGTATATTGTTACCATATTTTACCTACACCCTTGAGTAAGGTGGGGTATGTTAAAGTTAGTGGAATAATAATGCTTCATTGAATGCACAACAATCTTCTTTTTTTTTTTTTTATGAGACGGAGTCTTGCTCTTGTTGCTCAGGCTGAAGTGCAATGGCATGATCTCGGTTCACTGCAACCTCTGCCTCCCAGGTTCAAGTGATTCTCCTGTCTCTATCTCCCAAGTAGCTAGATTACAGGTGCCCACCACCATGTGTGGCTGATTTATTGTGCTTTTGTAGAGACAGGGTTTCACCATTTTGGCCAGGCTGGTCTCAAATTCCTGCCCTCAAGTGATTTGCTCACCTCAGCCTCCCAAAATGCTGAGATTATAGGCATGAGCCATCATACCCAGCCAGAATGTGTAATAGTCTTAGCATGGTAAAAGAAAATATTTAATTAAAAATTAAGTCCGCACATAATCTAAAAATTTTGAAATGTTCTGCATTTTATTAAATAAAAGTACAATTAGTAAAATTATATGCTACTATTTTAATTAATTTTAATTTACATTTTACTAAAATTAAAAATGTTTTTCTCTCATGACAGGAAAGAATATTACTCTGAACAGCTACCTCATACCTTACTGAGAAAGTTAACCATAAAGAGCCTCTCCACTTAGATTCTTACCATGCAGCTTACATTTTGAGTTGAATCACACCATTATTTACTCTTAAAAACTTTTAAATCTTATCAAAAAAGTATACCTGAATGTAATTATAACTTTTTAAAGAAATTTCTACTCATTTTAAAGTTATATAAAATTATTTACCAACTGTAGTTTTGGATTTTCTATACCCAGCACTCTGATTTAGTGCAATGTCTGAAGTGTCAGCGCCTTAGCTATTTCTACTGTTAATTCTGATATTTACATAAATATCAATTTGAATTAAGTATTTTTTCATATTTACTGCACCTGCAAAAGTACATTTTAGTATGAGCTCTCTGGCATTTTCTAAGCTACAGATTTTGAAAAAGCCTTTTTCCAAATTCATTACATTGGCTGAATTTTCTCCAATATAAATTCCCTAATGTTAAACAGTTTGAGCAACTGCTTAAGTTATTCTCTGGTACAAAATATGTACAATAAAATCTGTGATACAAGTAAAAGTACTACAACCCTCTTTTTATTTATAATGTTTGTCTTCAGAATAAACTTCTTCACTTTAAATGCTTATGTTTCTAAAAGATCATTTGACAGTAATTGTATTTATAATACTTTTATTAAATATAAACTCTGATGTTGCATAATATGATGGGCAGATATTACTGACTTTGCCACATTCTTTATATCTGTACACCATTTCTCAAGTATAAATGCTTCCCTGTGCAATACGTTGTGAACATTGGTTAGGAGTTTTGCCGTATTCTTCACTCTTGGAGTTATCTCCAGTATAAATTATTTTACCTGCAATCAACTGTGAAAACCATTTAAAAGGTTTTTCACATTCTTTATGTCTCTAGAGTTTTGCACTAGTATATATATTTTTTGTTTAGAAAACTTTGAGGTGTTGTTAAAAGCACTGTGACATCATTCAGGATTGTAGCGTTTCACTCCAGTATAAATCATCTTGTATCTATTAAGAATTGAGAAGTTGTTAAGGGCTTTGTGACATTCTTCACACTTTAGGATTTCTGTCCAGTATAAATTATGTGTAATAAGGGGTGAGAACTTTTAAAGGCTTTCTCACTTTCTTCATATTTGTAGGCTTTATCTTCTACATGAATTCTCATGTTTAGTAAGAGTTGAGAACTGGGTAAAGGCTATGCCACAGTCATCCCATTTGAAGGGTTTCCATCCAGTATTAATTATTTTGTGCTTAGTAAATGTTGATGATTTGTTAAAAGCCAGCCCACATTCTTCAGATTTGTAGGGTTTCTCTATTATGAATTCCCTTATGTTTAGTAAAGACTGAGGAACCGTTAAAAGCTTTGACACATTCTTTACATTTATAGGGTTTTTCTCCATCATGGGTTATGTTTAGTAAGGTTTGATGAATGGTTACCAGCATTGCCACATTCTTCTCATTTGTTGGGGTTCTCTCTAGCATGAATTCTCTTATGTACAGTAAAGTTTGAGAAACAATTAAAAGGTTTGCCACATTCTTCACATTTGTAGGGTTTCTTTCCAGTATAAATTACCTTATGCTTTGCCACATTTTTACACTTGTATGGTTTCTTTCCAGTATGAATTATCTTATGTTGAGTAAGTGTTGAGAAGTCGTTAAAGGCTTTGCCACATTCTTTACATTTGTAGGGTTTCTCTCCAGTATGAATAATCTTATGTTGAGTAAAAGTTGAGGACTGCTTAAAGGCTTTGCCACATTCTTTACATTTATAGGGTTTCTCTCCAGTATGAATTCTCTTGTGTTGAGTAAGGTGTGAAGACCAGTTAAAGGCTTTGCCACACTGTTCACACTTGTAGGGTTTCTCTCCAGTATGAATTATCTTATGTCGAGTAAGGTGTGAAGACCAGTTAAAGGCTTTGCCACACTGTTCACATTTGTAGGGTTTCTCTCCGGTATGAATTATCTTATGTCGAGTAAGAGTTGAGAAGTAATTAAAGGCTTTGCCACATTCTTTACATTTGTAGGGT
Source organism: Sapajus apella (assembly GCF_009761245.1). Lineage (NCBI taxonomy): Eukaryota > Metazoa > Chordata > Mammalia > Primates > Cebidae > Sapajus > Sapajus apella. The sequence goes on from NW_022437260.1 coordinate 102,983, forward strand.
TTCTCCCCAGTATGAATTGTCTTATGTCGAGTAAGGGCTGAGAAGTCATTAAAGGCTTTGCCACATTCTTTACATTTGTAGGGTCTCTCTCCAGTATGAATTCTCTTATGTTGGGTAAGGTATGAGGATCGGTTAAAGGCTTTGCCACACTGTTCACATTTGTAGGGTTTCTCTCCAGTATGAATTATCTTATGTCTAGTAAGGTGTGAAGATCGGTTAAAGGCTTTGCCACATTGTTCACATTTGTAAGGTTTCTCTCCACTATGAATTATCTTATGTCGAGTAAGGTATGAAGACTGGTTAAAGGTTTTGCCACATTCTTCACATTTGCAGGGTTTCTCTCCACTGTGAATTCTCTTATGTCGAGTAAGGTATGAGGACCGGTTAAAAGCCTTGCCACACTCTTCACATTTGCAGGGTTTCTCTCCACTGTGAATTCTCTTATGCCGAGTAAGGTATGAAGACCGGTTAAAGGCTTTTCCACATTCTTCACATTTGTGGGAATTCTCTCTAATATGAATTCTCTTATGTAGAGTTAGTTGTGAAAGCATGCAAAACAATTTGCCACATTCTTTACATTTCAATGTTTTCTTTTTAGTGTGTCTTATCTCATGTCTATCTGAATTTGAAAATTTATAAAAGACTTTCACATATTTATCACATTGATATAATTTGCTCTCGATAGTTATCAGACATCGGTTAAGTCCGTGATAATCTCCTTTGCACACCTTACATTCATCCATACTTTTACAGCCTTTTCTTAATTGTAAATTCTCATGTTCACATTTATCATATCTCCTCAGTATGACTTTTTGGAAAAAATCTTTCATGTCTTGCTCGGGCCAAAGGTTTTCAGCAAAAGGAGAACATATAACTAAAAGAAATTAAAATGACAAATTATTCCACTTACTAGACCCAGGTGACAGGTAGCTTTTTTCTTTTTTTAATGTCTAAGTTTCAAAGATTACGATGTATGCAAAATATTAGGGCAACATGGCCCCATCAAAAAAATTATAAAATTTTCATAAAGCAATCATATAAAATAAAAATATGTAGATTAATTTTAGAAATTTAAAATAAGTTGAATAATGAGTAAAAGGAGCACAATTACTGAAAATCAGAAAAACTGAAAATTAGCAAAAATATTAAAAGTATTGTAAAAACAGTAATTGTGGAGGTAAAAAATACAAAAAGAGATAACTAACCAATTCCAAAAGAAAAAAATGGCATAAAAATAAAAAGTTTGGCTGAGCATGGCTGACACCTGTAATTCCAGCACTTTGGGAGGCCGAGGAGGGTGGATCACAAGGTCAAGAAATCGAGACCATCCTGGACAACACTGTGAAACCCCATCTCTACTCAAAATACACAAATTAGCTGGGTGTGGTGGCGTGTGCCTGTAGTCCCAGCTACCCGGAGGCTGAGGCAACAGAATGGCTTGAACTCAGGAGGTGGAGGTTGCAGTGAGCTGAGATCGCAGAACTGCACTCCAGCCTAGGGACAGAGTGAGACTCTGTCTCCAAAAAAAATAAATAAATAAAAATAAAAATGAAGAAGCTCAACAAACTAAAATACACACACAAGGTATTTATCAAAAACACATATATAAGAACAATTTAAAATGTCACAGACGAGAGAATCTCAAGAGCTGCAAGATAAAGCTGATGTGTCATTTATAAGCATAGACTTACACACTAAACAGTGAGTTAAAAAAAAAAAATTGTAGGCCAGAAGAAAACTGTGTGATATTCTCAAAGTCCTGAAGAAAAATAGCTGTCAAGTGAGAATAATAATCATCAGCAAAAATGTCCTACCAAAGAAAAAAAAAAAGAAGACCAAAATGAACCAAATCCTAAGACAGTATATTGGCATTGCATATGGCCCATATATCAAAGATGCTGAAAAAAGATTATTTCCACTGAAAATAACATGATGCAAGAAAACAACACATAATCATAAAAAATGCACAAGTTCCTGGGAAACATACATACACAAAAATAGAATTCCTTTTCATATCCGAGTCATGGCACCAAAAAAAAAAAAAAAAAAAAAAAGAATTCCTTACCATTACCATAATGGGTCAGAAAACATTTATAATTATTCTCTAAAATTTGAAAAACAAGAGCAGAGAAATTATTGTAAATATCTGTTAATAAATATACATCTTAAAAAGATATAATCAGGCCGGGCGCGGTGGCTCAAGCCTGTAATCCCAGCACTTTGGGAGGCCGAGGCGGGTGGATCACGAGGTCAACAGATCGAGACCATCCTGGTCAACATGGTGAAACCCCGTCTCTACTAAAAATACAAAAAATTAGCTGGGCATGGTGGTGCGTGCCTGTAATCCCAGCTACTCATGTTGCTTTTTTTTTTTAATTTTGGAGATCGCCAGACTGGAGTACAGTGGCAAGATCTTGGCTCACTGCAACCTCTGTCTCCCAAGTTCAAGGGAGTCCCCTGCCTCAGCCTCGTGAGTAGCTGGAACTACAGATGTATGCCACCAGGCCTGGCTAATTTTTTTGTATTTTATTAGAGATGTGGTTTCACCATGCACAGGATGGTCTGATCTCCTGACCTCGTGATCTGCCCACCTCAGCCTCCCAAAGCTCTGGGATTACAGGTGTGGGCCACCATGCCCGGCCTTAGAGGTTTTATGTAATCCCCAAGGTACCACAAAGGAAATATCTGTGTAGAGACCCAGAAGAAAATAAAAAAGTAAAAGCATATAAATGCTAAAATGAAACAGACACAAAGACAGAAAGAGAGAAAATGAGGGATAAAGATACAAGAATCAATTAAAATACAAAAATAACAGGAAGTCTCTGTCTTTCAGAAAATTACTTAAATATATAACTAACTTTCTAATCAAGACACATACTTTCAACAAAGGGATTTATTAAAAAAAATTAAACTCGGCCAGGCTTGGTGGTTCATGCCTATAATCCCAGCACTTTGGGAGGCTGAGGTGGGTGGATCACCTGAGGCTGGAGTTCAAGACTAGCCTGACCAACATGGAGAAACCCCATATCTACTAAAAATATAAAATTAGCTAGGGGTGGGCAGTGGTGCATGCCTGTAATCCCAGCTACTCAGGTGGCCGAGGCAGGACAATCACTTGAACTCAGAAGGTGGAAGTTGTGGTGAGCTGAGATCACGCCATTGCACTCCAGCCTGGGCAACGAGGGCAAAATTCTGTCTCAATAAATAAATAAAAATAATAAAATAAAAACTCAAGACTTCACTTGCCTTTCTACAATAAAAAAGGCCTGAAAGTAGCAAAATTGAAGTAGACATTTTATCCAAATATTAACCAAATGAGAGCAGAAAAGTCAAAGTAGTATTACACAAGCTACTTTTTTTTTTTTTTTTTTTTTTGAGACGGAGTCTTACTCTGTCTCTCGAGCTGGAGTGCAATGGCCCAATCTCAGCTCACCGCAACCTCGTCCTCCTGGGTTCAAGCGATTCTTCAACCTTAGCCTCCCAAGTAGCTGGGATTACAGGCACCTGTCACCGTGCCCATCTAATTTCTGTATTTTTAGTAGAGATGGGGTTTCGCCATGTTGGCCAGGTTGGTCTCAAATTCCTGACCTCAGGTGATCCACTTGCCTTGGCCTCCCAAAGTGTTGGGATTACAGGCATGAGCCACCACACCCGGCCACAAGCTACATCTTAAGTCAAACCTTCATATTATATAAAATGTGTATGAAGTCAAAACTCCAAAAAGACAAAGAAGTACATTAGCAGTAATAGATTTATTCACTGGGAACCTATGAAAAATTTGTATGTATTTGTGTGTGTGTGTGTATCTCACATTAGGTTTCCAAATATGTAACGCATATATTGGCATAATTAAAGAAACACATAGAAAACATAATTATAGTAGGACATTTTGATATTTCACTTTCTCTGATAATAAAACGAGAATATTAGTAAGGAAACAGTGGATTTGAAGGCAGTGTAAAACAAATATTTCTTCCTTTTTTTTTTTTTTTTTTTAAAAAACGGATTCTTGCTCTATCACACAGGCTGGAGTGGGGTGCAATGGCATGATCTCGGCTCACTGTAACCTCCGCCTCCCGGGTTCAAGTGATTGTCCTGCCTCAGCCTCCTGAGTAGCTGGGATTACAGGCGTCCGCCACTGCACCCGGCTAATTCTTTGTATTTTTAGTAGAGACGGAGTTTCATCATGTTGGCCAGGCTGGTCTCAAACACCTGACATCATGATCTACCCACCTCAGCCTCCCAAAGTGCTGGGATTACAGGGATGAGCCACCATGCCCAGCCTAAAACAAATATTTCTAACAGAGATACAGAGAACACTTCACAACATCAGGAAACACACCCTTTGCAATAGCTCATACAACATTCTTTTTGATAGACCACTTGATAGGCTGGAAAACAAATCTAAACAAATGTTTTTAAACTAAAATTTTGAGCCAGGTGCGGTGGCTCACACCTGTAATCCTAGCACTTTCGGAGGCCGAGACAGGCAGATCACCTGAGGTCAGGAGTTCAAGACCATCCTGGCCAACATAGCAAAATCTCATCTCT
>NW_022437261.1:0-1408 GCF_009761245.1 Sapajus apella
AGGAGGCCCTGGGTGTGAGAGTCTACCGGCTGGAGAGCTGGGAAGAAGCCAGGATGCTCTCCCCACAGACACGCAGGGACCACTGCAGAGTCATAAAGTCATTCCCATCGTTTCCTCATGAGACAGTCACATCAGGGTGTGACCATGGCCTTGGTGTCCCCCTCTAGGCATGGAGATACTTAGGTTCAGAAAAGCCAGCAAGAGACATGACGTTTCTGAGGGCGCAACTGGAAATGCTTTCTTTGTTTTTTGATTTTCTTCTTCTTTATTTTTTTATTTCTTTATTTCATATGGTGTCTCACTCTGTTGCTAAGGATGGAGTTCAGTGGTGTGATATTGGCTCACTGCAACCTCCCCCTCCGGGGTTCAAGAGATTCTCCTGTCTCAGCCTCCTGGATAGCTGGGATTACAGGCATGTACCGCCACATCATGCTGAGTTTTGTATTTTTAGTAGAGACGGGGTTTTGCTATGTTGGTCAGGCTGAACTCCTGACCTCCTCAAACTCCTGACCTCGATAGATCCACCTGCCTCGGCCTCCCAAAATGGTGGCATCAGAGACATGAACTAATGTACCTGGCCTTCATCTTCCTTCTTTGACGGGGTTTTGCTCTGTCACCCAGGCTGGAGTGCAGTGGTGCAGTCACAGCTCACTGCAGCCTCAGAGCCCTGAGTTCAAGCGATCCTCCTGCCTCAGCCTTTCAACCTCCTGGGATCTCAGGCATGAGCCATGCACCTGGCCTGAAACCAAGCTTTCTTACCCCAATCCCAGACCTTGATAAAGTCTAGCTGAATCGTCTGTGGCCTCCTAAGTCCCTCATGAGAGATCACTTCTGAGTCCTCCAGCATGGAGAGCTCACCCGCTGGGGAAGCATGTATTTCCCATGGGAAAGTATGGTTATGGGAAGTTTCCACTTCTTTAAAAGAACAGGATTGGAGGTGCTCTCTGGGGTGTCCTCTTACCAAGCAGCCTGTTGAAGGCCTGGTGGTGCTCAGGGAGCACGGGTGACACTCGCCGTCGCTTTAGTTTCATCTTGAGCCCCTGAAGCGTCTCCAGCACCCAGGTCTCCTCAGGCTCAGGGGTGCGCTCCTCTGTCTCCTCCTCGGGCTCCTCCTCAGATTCATCCGACCACTCCCTCTTCCTTTTATGGCAAAGGAACCAAGGCGAACTGGGACCTTCCCAAGGAGATGAGTAAAGAAAGCAGGCCACCGTGTAACACTTCTGCAATTGATCACCTCAGACCCTGACCCAAAACCCCAAAGCACTCTCCATCCACCTCAGCCCCACAGACTGTTGGCCTCTCCCTTGCTGAACCCCATGTGCCTCTCCTCCTCCTTCCCATTCTTCCATCTGTCTGTCCTCAGAACGCCTCTTCATTTCCTTCCCTGGTCCCTGGCTTGCTCAGCCCC
>NW_022437261.1:1508-16688 GCF_009761245.1 Sapajus apella
GCTGCAACCTCTGTCTCCTGAATTCCAGTGATTCTCCTGCCTCAGCCTCCCAAGTAGCTGGGATTACAGGTGCCCGCCATAACGCCCAGCTTATTTTTGTACTTTTAGTAGAGACAGGGTTTTACCATGTTGGCCAGGCTGGTCTCATACTCCTGGCCTCAAGTGATCCTCCTGCCTTGGCCTCCCAAAGTCTTGGGATTACAGGTGTGAGCCACTGCACCCAGCCTGAGTCCCTTTTTTCTTCCCCCACCCACTCCCTCAGGTGCTCCTTTCTGACTTCTGGGTCTTTCTTTCTTTCTCTCTTACTCTCTTTCCCTTTCTCTCTCTTTCTCTCTCTTTCTTCCTTTTTTCTTTCTTTTTTTTTTTTTTTTTTTTTTGAGACAGGGTCTCACGCTCTCAACCACACTGGAGTGCGGTGCCTCTATCTGAGCTCACCGTAACCTCCGCCTCCCAGGCTCAAGAGATTGTCCTGCCTCAGCCTTCTAAGTAGCTAGGATTACAGGCATGCACCACTACTGCCTGGGTAATTTTTGTGTTTTTAGTAGAGATGGGGTTTCACCATTTTGGGAGGCTCATCTGGAACTCTTGACCTCAGGTGACCCTCCCCGCCATGACCTCCCAAAGTGCTGGAATTACAGGTGTGAGCCACCGTGCCTGGCCCACTTCCCTCTTCTTAGTCAATCCTCTCCCATCTCATCTTCCTCCAGTCCCCTCGCCTGATGGTCCCAGTACTTCATCGTCCACCACCTCCTGGAGGAGTACCCCGAGGTGCTAGGCTGGGGGCTCCTCTCCTCAACCTGGGGCTGAGGTTGACAGCCAGCCATGATCTCTCCCAAACTCTGATCCCCCCCCATGAAACCTGGTCCCTGTTCTGCCCAAAGCTTTCATCCACACTCTACTAGGACCCAGAGTAGTGTGTTCTCTAATCTCAAGGCTGGGGAGAAGTCGGGCATGGAGAACAGCTCTGAGAAGATGCTGTTGTCCACCGGAGCTCCCAAGCACCCACAGAGTTTGGTCCTTCCAGTCAGGAAGGTTGGAATTACAGATGTCTTTGGTCATTCCAACCTGGGAAACAGTTTGAAGAAAAACACAGAGGTGAGGCACGGTGGCTCACACCTGTCATCCCAGCACTTTGGGAAGCCGAGGCGGGCAGATCATGAGGTCAGGAGTTGGAGACCATCCTGGCTAACATGGTGAAACCACATCTCTACTAAAAATACAAAACAATAGCCAGGGTGGTGATGCTGGCCTGTAATCTCAGATATTCCAGAGGCTGAGGCAGGAGAATTGCTTCTACCTGGGAGGCAGAGGTTGCATTGAGCCGAGATCGCGCCATTGCACTCTAGCCTGGGTGATAGGGGAAGACTCCGTCTCGAATGAATTAGTGAATGAATGAATGAGAAAAGTCAGCAAGGGACATTAAGTTTCACATGGCACAGCTAAAACCACTTTCTTCGTTTTTTGATTTTGTTTTTCTTTCTGTTCTTTTATTTTTATTTATTTATTTTTTGGAGATTGACTCTTACTCTGTTGCCCAGGAAAGAATTCAGTGGCGTGATCTCAGCGCACTTGCAACCTGTGGCTTCAAGCAATTCTCTTCTCTCAGCCTCCTGAGTAGCTGGGATCACAGGCGTGCACCACCATGCCTAATTTTTGTATTTTCAGTAGAGATGGGCTTTCACCATGGTAATCAGGCTGGTCTCGAACTCCTGATCTCAGATAATCTACCCACCTTGGCCTCCCAATGTGCTGGGATCTCAGGCATGAGCCACTATGCCTGGCCTGAGAATCCAAGCTTTCTTATCCCTATCACTGACCTTTATTGAGTCTAGTCAAATCATCTGTGGCCTCCTAAGTGTCCCTCAAGAGTGATCCTTAGGATCCTCTGAGTCCTCCCACATGGAGAGCTCACCCACTGGGGGGCATTTCCCACTGGGAAAGTATGGTTATGGGAAGTTTCCTCTTTTTTAAAAGAAAAGGATTAGCGGTGCTTTCTGGGGTGTCCTCCTACCAAGCAGCGTGTTGAAGGCCTCGTAGTTCTTAGGGAGCGTGGGTGACACTTGCCGTCGCTTAAGCTTCATCTTGAGCCCACACAGCGTGCCCAGCACCCAGGTCTCCTCAGGCTCAGGGGCGCGCTCCTTCTCTGTCTCCTCCTCGGGCTCCTTCTCAGATTCGTCCGACCACTCCCTCTTCCTTTTACAGCAAAGGATATTAGGCGTACCAGGATCTACCCAAGGAGATGAGTAAAGAAAGCAGGCCACCGTGTAATGCTTCTGCAATTGATCACCTTAGACCCCGACCCCAAACCCCAATCCACTCTCCATCCTCCCGAGCCCTGCAGACTGTTGGCTTCTGTATGCCATCTTTCCATCTTTCTCCCTTGCTGAACCCCATGTGCCTCTCCTTCTCCTCCCCATTCTTCCATCTGCCTGTCTTCAGAATGCTTCATTTCCTTCCCTAGTCCCTGGATATCGGACTTCCTCCTTTTTTTTATTTTGTGGGACAAAGTCTTTCTCTGTCGCCCAGGCTGGAGTGTAGTGTTGCCATCTCGGCTCACTGCAGCCTCCGTCTCCTCGGTTCCAGTGATTCTCCTGCCTCAGCCTCCCAAGTAGCTGGAATTACAGGTGCCCACCACAATGCCCAGCTCATTTTTGTATTTTCTGTAGAGATGGGGTTTCACCATCTCTACAGAAAATACAAAAATGGCCAGGTGGGTCTCAAACTCCTGACCTCAATTGATCCATCTGCCTCGGCCTCCCAATGTGCTGGGATTACAGGTGTGAGCCAGTGTGCCTGGCCTGAGTCCCTTCTTTCTTCCCCAACACCCTCTTCAAGTGTTCCTTTCTGATGACTCGGTTCTTCCTTCTTTTTTTTTTTCCTTTGACACAGAGTCTTACTCCCTCACCCAGACTGGAGTCCAGTCGCAGGGTTTCGGCTCATTGCAGTCTCTGCCTTCCAGGCTTAAGCGCTTCTCCTGCCTCAGCCTCCTGAGTAGCTGAGATTACAGGTGTGCACCAGTACTGCCAGGATCATATTTGTATTTTTAGTAGAGACGGAGTTCCACCATGTTGGCTATGCTGGGTTCAAACTCCTGACCTCAGGTGATCCACCCGCCTCAGCCTCCCAAAGTGCTGGGATTACAGGTGTGAGCCACTGCGCCCGGCCCCGTTCCTTCTTCTTAGTCAGTCCTCTCCCATCTCTTCTTGCTCCAGTCCCCTCACCTGCTGGTCCTGGCACTTCATCATCCACCACCTCTAGGAGGCAGTACCCCAAGGTGCTAGGCTGGGGGCTCCTCTCCTCAACCTGGGGCTGCGGTTGACAGCTGGCCATGATCTCTCCCAAACTCTGTTCCCTCCCACAGAACCTGGTCCCTGTTCTGTCCAAAGCCTTCTTCCAGACTCGACTAGGACCCAGCAGAGTGTGTTCTGTATTCTCAAGGTTGGGGAGCAGTCGGGAGCAGAGAACAGCTCTGAGAAGATGCTGTCGTCCACCTGAGCTTCCAAGCGCCAACAAAGGTGAGTCCAATCAGGAAGACTGGAATCTCTCATGTCATTGTTTATTCCCACCTGGCAACCAGGTTGAAGAAAAGCATACGGGGGTGGGCACGGTGGCTCACGCCTGTAATCCCAGCACTTTGGGAAGTGGAGGCGAGCAGATCATGACGTCAGGAGTTCAAGGCCATCCTAGCTATCACAGGGAACCCTCGTCTCTACTAAAAATATCAAAAATTAGCTGGCATGGTGTGGTGCTGGCCTGTAATCCCAGCTACTGGGAAGCTGAGGCAGGAGAATCACTTGAACCCAGGAGGCCGAGGTTGTGGTGAGCCGAGATCACGCCATTGCACTCCAGCCTGGGTGATAGGGCAAGACTCCGTCTCTGAAAAAAAAAAAAAGAAAAAAAGTCCGCAAGAGACATTAAGTTTCAGAGGGCACAGCTGAAATTGCTTTCTGTGTTTTTTGATTTTGTTTTTATTTTATTTTTATTTTTATTTATTTTTTAGCAATGGAGTCTCACTTTGTCACTCAGGCTGGAATGCAGTGGCGCAATCATTGCTCACTTACAGCCTCTGCCTCCCAGGTTCAAGTGATTCTCCAGCCTCAGCCTCCTGAGTAGCTTTAACTACAGGAGTGCGCCACCACACCCGTCTAATTTTTTATGTTTAGTAGAGACGGGGTTTCACCATGTTGGTCAGCCTGGTCTCCAACTCCTGACCTCAGGCGATCCACCCACCTTGGCCTCCCAAAGTGCTGGGATTACAGGCCTGAGCTAAAGTCCCTGGCCTTTGTTGTTGTTCTGAGACAGGGTTTTGCACTGTCACCCAGGCTGGAGTGCAGTGGTGCCGTCATAGCTCACTGCAGCCTCCAAGTCCTGAGTTCAAGCGATGTTCTTGCCTCAGCCTCCCAATGTACTGGCATCTCAGGCTTGAGCTACTGCGCCTGGCCGAAACCAAGCTTTGTTATCCCAGTCACAGACCCTTATCAAGTCTAGCCGAGTCCTCTATGGCCTCCTAAGCGTCCCTCATGAGTGATGCTTAGGATCCTCTGAGTCCTCCCACGTGGAGAGCTCACCGACTGGGGGGGCATGTTTTTCCCATGGGAAAAGTATGGTTGTGGGAATTTCCCCCTTTTTAAAAAGAACAGGATTGGAGGTGCTCTCTGGGGTGTCCTCCTACCAAGCAGCCTGTTGAAGGCCTCAGGGTGCCCACAGAGCATGGGTGACACTCGCCGTCGCTTTAGCTTCATCTTGAGCCCACACAGGGTGTCCAGAACCCAGGTCTCCTCAGGCTCAGGGGCGAGCTCCTTCTCTGTCTCCTCCTTGGGCTCCTCCTCAGATTGGTCCGACCACTCCCTCTTCCTGTTCCAGCAAAGGAACTTACTCGGGGTGCTGGGATCTACCCAAGGGACTGAGTAAAGAAAGCAGGCCACCGTGTAACGCTTCTGCAATTGATCGCCTCAGACCCTGACCCAAAACCCCAAAGCACTCTCCATCCACCCCAGCCCCGCAGACTGTTGGCTTCTCCCTTGATGAACCCCATGTGCCTCTCCTTCACCTCCCCATTCTTCCACCTGTCTGTCCTCAGAATGCTTCCTCATTTCCTTCCCTGGTCCCTGGCTCTCTGAGTCCCTCTTTTTTTTTTTTTTTAAGACAGAGTCTTGCTTTGTCACACCCTGAGCTGGAGTGTAGTGATGTAATCTCAGCTTACTACAACATTTGTCTCCTGGGTTCTTGTGATTCTCCTGCCTCAGCTTCCCAAGTAGCCGGGCTTACAGGTGCCTGTCATAACACCCAGCTCATTTTTGTACTTTTTGTAGAGACGGAGTTTCAATATGTTGGCCAGGCTGTCTCAAACTCCTGTTTTTAAGTGATCCGCCTGCCTCAGCCTCCCAGCGTGCTGGGATTACAGGTGTGAGCCACTGCACCCGGCCTGAGTCCCCACCTTTCTTCCCACACACCCTCCTCAGGAGCTTCTTCCTGACTTGTGGGCCCTTCCTTTTTTTTGAAACAGGGTCTCAGTCTTTCACTCAGACTGCAGTGCATGGGCGCGATCTCGGCTCACTGCAACCTCAGCCTCCCAGGTTCAAGCGATTCTCATACCTCAGCCTCCCAAGTAGCTGGGATTACAGGCACGCACCACTACCACCCAGCTAATGTTTGTATTTTAGTAGAGACAAAGTTTCACCATATTGGCCAGGCTTATCTCTGACTCCTGACCTCAGGTGATCCACCCAACCTCACCCTCCTATAATGCTGGTATTACAGGTGTGAGCCACCTTGCCCGGCCCCCTTCCTTCTTCTTAGTCAATCCCCTCCCATCTCTTCTTCCTCCAGTCCCCTCACCTGATGGTCCTGGCACTTCATCATCTATCACCTCCAGGAGGGAGTACCCCAAGGTGCTAGGCTGGGGGCTCCTCTCATCAAGCTGCGGCTGCAGTTGACACCTGGCCATGACGTCTCCCAAACTCTGTTCCCTCCCACGGAACCTGGTGCCTGTTCTGTCCAAAGCCTTTTCCCACACTCTATTAGAACCAGTAAAAGTGCGTTATCTCTTCTCAAGGCTGGGGCAAGTTGGGAGTGGAGAACAGCTCTGAGAAGATGCTGTTGTGCACCTGAGTTTCCGAGCGCCCACGGAGTGTGGTCCAATCAGGAAGGCTGGAATCTCTGATGTCATCGGTCATTCCAACCTGGCAACCAGTTTGAAGAAAAACACATGTAACTGCCAGGCTGGTCTCTTGTCCTGGAGATCCAGGGTCAATAGTGTCTGGATCTCCTGGAGTAAATGGTGTCCTGGGGTCAATGGTGTCTCCTGCCACTGTCCCAACCTCAGACCGTTGTCCAAAAGCATCTTCACTGTTGGCATCCTTCTGTTCCCTGTCCCAGCTCATGCCTGTAATCCCAGCACTCTGGGAGGCCAAGGCAGGCAGATCATGAGACCATCCAGGCCAAAATGTTGAAATCCTGTCTCTACTAAAAATACAAAAATTAGCTGAGCATGGTGGCGTGTGCCTGTAGTCACAGCTACTTGGAGGCTGAGGCAGGAGAATCACTTGAACCCATGAGGCGGAGGTGGCAGTGAGCTGAGATCCTGCCACCACTGCACTCCAGTCTGGGCTATAGAGTAAGATTCTATCTCCAAAAAAAAAAAAAAAAAAAAAAAAAGAATTATGAGTCTCTAAGTACAGATGAGAAAACAACATCAGAGAAAAGTTTCCTAACTTGCCAAACACAGAGACATTCCCTGAGATGGATCCAGTCAAACCTATACTTACTCCCAGGGAAAACGTACATTGGAATATGTAGGGTTTCAATTTTACCCAATTTTTTTTTTTTTTTTCCTGAGACAGAGTCTCACTCTGTCTCCCAGGCTAGAGTGCAGTGGCACATTCTCAGCTCATTGGAACCTTCACCTCTCAGGTTCAAATGATTCTCCTGCCTCACCCTGCCAAGTAGCTGGAATTACAGGTGCATACTACCACAGCTGGCTAATCTTTTGTATTTTAATAGAGAGAGGGTTTCACCATGTTGCCCAGGCTGGTCTTGAACTCCTGACCTCAGGTAATCCACCTGCCGTGGGCTCCCTAAGTGCTGGGATTACAGGCATGTGCCACCACGCCTGGCCAATTTTTACACAATTTTTAAGAGCATGTACTTTTCTGGTGTGTTTGTTCATAGTATTTTATGTTGTTGTTTTAAAAAAATATCCTTTTGGGCTTGTAAGAATGACATAATCTATAATTCACATATTTTTGAAAGTGTGTTCTTACGTTAAAATATACTGTGCTCATTATCCCATCTGCATTATTTAATTAATTTATTTATTTAGAGACAGAGTCTCACTCTATCACTCAGGCTGGAGTGCAATGGCAAGATCTCACTGCAACCTCCACCTCCCAGATTCAAGCGATTGTCCCACCTCAGTTTCCCTGAGAGACTGGGATTACAGGCACACACCACCACACCTAGCTAGTTTTTGTATGTTTAGTAGAGACGGGGTTTCACCATTTTGGCCAGGATGGTCTTGAACTCCTGACTTTAGGCAATCCGCCCGCCTCAGCCTCCCAAAGTGTTGGGATTACAGGCATGAGCCACTGTGCCCGGCCTGCAATATTATTTTTAGAAACACATTTATTTTCCTTTTACCAACTTCTTGGATATTGCTGTTTGCACTGCATGGATTTCCTCCCTTTCTCCCTCCCTTCCTTCCTTTCTGCCCTCTTTCCTTCTGAGTCTCGCTCTGTTGCCCAGGCTGGATGAAGTGGCACCATCTCAGTTCACTGCAATCTCCCACTCCCAGGTTCAAGATTCTCAGGCTCCAGAGTAGCTAGGACAATAGACGCACACCACCGTGCCCAGCTAATTTTCGTATTTGTAGTAGAGATGGGCTTTTGCCATGTTGCCCAGGCTGGTCTCAAACTCCCGGGCTCAAGCAATCTGCCTGCCTCAGCTTCCCAAAGTGCTGGGACTACAGATGTGAGCCACAACCCCCAGCCCTTACTGTATGGATTTTCTTTTTTTTTTTTTTAAAAAAAGAGTAAATTTGTCTGATTTGCCAAAAGGTAAATTGACCTTTTCTTCTCTCCCCTTTTCAAAGAGTTTTTTCTTGATAAAACTTGTAATATAAATAACTTGTTTTGTGCCTTTGATATGCATGTCAATCTTTTTTTTCTTTTTTTTTTTGAGACAGAGTCTTGCTCTGTTGCCAGGCTGGAGCACTGCAGCCTCTGCCTTCCAGGTTCAAGTGATTCTTCCGCCTCAGCCTCCTGAGTAGCTGGGACTACAGGCACGTGCCGAACACCCAGCTAATTGTTGTGTTTTTAGTAGAGACGGGGTTTCACCATGTTGGCCAGGATGGTCTCGATCTCTTGACCTTGTGATCCACCCGCCTCAGCCTCCCAAAGTGCTGGGATTACAAGTGTGAGCCACCGTGCTCAGCGTATGTCAATCTTTTAAAAAGGTAAATAAACTTCTTGCCAACATTATAGCCCAGGAACTTTTTTCTTAAGGGCCTGAGAATCTTCTCTGAAAAGTAAACCTGGAGGAAGATAGCGTCCCCATCTCCCTGTTGCCTAGGGAGTTTAGCCTAGGTACCTTGAGCTGTTACTACCTGTTTGTCAAGGAGATACAAGAAGTTTTAATTTTTCATCGGATACAGGTAATTAACTAGCACGGATGGCCACCTTGATTGCCAGGTGAATTTAGGATGAGTCTTTAGGAATGCATAGTAGGCCAGGCGCAGTGGCTCACACCTGTAATCCCATTACTCTACGGGAGGCCAACATGGTGGATGGCTTGAAGCCACACACAAATCGAAAGAAGGAGTTTGAGACCATCCTGGCCAATATGGTGAAACCCTGTCTCTACTAAAATACAAAAATTAGCAGGTCATGACAGTGCATGTCTGTAATTCCAGCTACTCAGGAGGCTTTGGCACAAGAATTGCTTGAACCCAGGAGGTGGAGGTTGCAGTGAGCCAAGATCGTGCCACTACACTCCAGCCTGGATGACATGAGCCCCTGTTCCCCTCCCCCACAAAAAATGCATAGCAAGTCCTTTTACATGAGGATGAGTTACTGTTTTTATCTTGAGAATGTGTATGCAATGGATTATATCTGCCAGGCTATACAAAAAGGAGGCTTTGACTGGGCTCGGTGGCTCATGCCTATAATCCTTGCACTTTGGGAGGCCGAGGCGGGTGGATCACGAGGTCAGAAGATCGAGACCATCCTGGCTAATGTGACGAAACCCCAAAATACAAAAAAATTAGCCGGGAGTGGTGGCACATGCCTGCAATCCCAGTTACTCTGGAGGCTGAGGCAGAAGAATCACTTGAACCCCAGCATTTGAACTCTAGAATTACTGCACTCCAGCCTGGGCGACAGAGCAAGTCTCCCTCTCAAAAAAAAAAAAAAAAAAAAGGAGGCTTTATTTCTCCTTGCACCTCATTAATGGATCACCTGTGATGGGCATCACATCATCACAGTCTTGTTTAATACTTATTCAATAATAAAATTGTTTATTTTCTGAATTTGTGGAGAGAACATTCTTGGTTTGCAGAAGAATTCACTTTTATTCTTTCCCTACCAGTTTATTTATTTATTTATTTATTTATTTTGAACTCTGTCAAAAGTGCCACTGCATTCTATTGCCCAGGCTGGAGTGCACTGGCATGATCTTGGCTCACTGCAACCTGCGCCTCCCAGGTTCAAGCGATTCTCCTGCCTCAGCCTCCTGAGTAGCTGGGACTACAGGCACATGCCACCATATCTGGCTAATTTTTGTATTTTTAGTAGAGACGGGGTTTCACCATATTGGTCAGGCTGGTCTTGAACTCCTGACCTCGTGATCCACCTGTCTCAGCCTCCCAAAATGCTGGGATCTTTTTCCTTCCTTTCTTTCCTTCTTTCTTTTTCTTTCTTTCCCTCCCTCCTTCCCTCTTTTCCTCTCTCTTTCCCTCCCTCCCTCTCTCTTTTCCTCTCTTTTCCTGCATCCCTCCCTTCTTTCCTTCCTTTCATCTTTCCTTTCTTCCTTCCTTCCTTCTTTCCTCTTTCATGTCTTTCTGTCTTTGTCTTTTTTTTTTCTTCTCTGTTTCCCAGGCTGGAGTGCAGTGGCACCATCACGGCTCACTGTAGTCTCAACACCCCAGGCTCAAGCAGTCCTCTCATCTCAGCCTCCTGAGTAGCTGGGACTATGGGCATACACCACCACACCTGAATAATTTTTTCTTTTTTTTGGGGGGGGGGGTAGAGGTGGGGTCTCACTATGTTGCCCAGGTTGTCCTTTAATTCCTGGCCTTAAGGGATCCTCCCAGCTCACCCTCCCAAAGTCCTGGGGCTACAGGCGTGAGCCTGCAACTGCTGTCTCCCTAAGATGTATAAAACCAAGCTGTAACCCAACCACTTTGGGCTCATGTTCTCAGGAACCTCTGAGGCTGTGTCACCAGCTATGGTCACTGAAATAGGAGGCTCAGAATAAAAGTCTTTGTTTTACAGACTTTGACTCTTTTTGGTCAACAGAACCTAACCCTAAATACAATCCTCTTGGAAAGGTAAGATCAGAGGTATCTCTTTTCTTGTTCGATTTGTGTGCGTATTTCCGGATTTTTCTACAGTTTTTAGGCATTCGCTGTATGATCCAGAAAAGCTACAAATTCTATTTTCCTTTTCTTCCTTGGAAATCATCGCTGGGCATTTATCCTGTTCTAGTATTTGAGTGAAACTTCTCTTGGCATTTCAGCTAAGTGACCATGATACACCCTTTCCTTTCCTTTCCTTTCCTTCTTGTTATGGGAAACTCGGTTCTAACCCAAAGCTTTGCAGGGCAAGGAGAGGACTTGGGCTCCAGGACCCAATCACGCAGCCTTGGACTTGACCTAAAAGGGAGTAAAGACAAATGCGAAGTTCAGTCCGGGGTTCAGGGCTGCCAAACTCGTAGCCTGGAGCGTCTTAACCGTTAGACGAGATAGAGACTTTTAAAACGGTCCCTAAACTTGGGGGGCGCGTAGGCTCACGGGAAATAGAGTCCCGGTACTTGTCCTGGGACCTGCGGGGGGCCGCGAGAGGCGGACTTCCGGTGCACTCCTGCGCATGTGCGTCTCTTCCTGTGTGCGTGTTCGCGCACGGGCGCCGCTGCCGCCGCGCTGCCCTCGCTTCCTGTGCGTGCCGGGGTCATCGCTGTCTCTGGTTCCCAGGCTTTGGCCTCTGGTGGACGAGAATCGCGGAGCCTGCGGGGCTAGACGTCTACTGCCCCGGGCAGCACCTGGGCGGGCGCGGAGCTGTGCAGGCCAGGATTCGCGCGGGCAGGGCAGAGGATCGAGCGGGGAATCCGGAGCGCGAGCCCCCGGCATCGTCAGCGGTGGGGCCCAAGGAGCCCGGCGGGAAGTGGCGGAGGTGGCGGCGGAGGCGAAGGGGCAGCGGGACCAGGGCCTGGCCCAGGGTCCGCGGGACGGTGAGCCTCAGGGAGGCGGATCTCAGCCCCGGAAAGGACACCAGCCTGGATTTGTCCTGTAGGCCCGGCCCGGGCCCCTCGGGAGCAGAACGGCCTTGGTGAGGTGGACTGGAGGGAACCTCGCAAGCAGACCTGCACCCGCGACAGCAGCCCCGCTCTGGCCTCTCGGGAGCCGTGGGCAGAGGCTCCGGAGCCCCAGGAAGGTAGATTGTGGGTTTTCGGGCCCGGAGCGAGAAAGGCCTGGGTGAAGTCACCGCGTGTGGGGCAGGGGGAGGGTCCCGATCGCTTGCAGGAGAGACGGGTGTTTGGGTTTGAGGACGGGGTCTGGCTGCAAGGAACAGGCGCTGCATGGGAAGCTCTGGGAGGAGGAGGCTTAAGGGGGCGTGGACGGTGTCACCAGCCTCTGCTGCAGAAGTTGTCTCCACTCCCATCGCACACCAGCTGCACTTATTCCTCCTCTCCGAGCTCTTGATTGCGACCGTCTCTAAACGTCCGCCAGCACCTCTGTTCTCTCATTTAAGTGTCTGCTGATTCCCCCCTTAGATCTGCCCTGTAGAATCGTAGTCATGCAGGAACGGTCTACAGGAATTATCTCTTGCTGCCTCAGTTTCTAGGGGAGGAGACTGGGCCTTAGCAGGTGGGCGAATTGATCGGGTCACCGGGTTTGTGGGTAGAGTTGCTCATAGTAGAACTCAGGAGTCTTTTTATTTGTTTGTTTGTTTGAGACGGACTTTTGCTCTGTTCCCCAGGCTGGAATGCAGTAGTGCGATCTCTGCTCACTGCAGCCTCTACCCTCGGCTTCAGGCAGTTCTCCTGCCTCACCCTCCTGAGTAGCTGGGGTTAAAGAAGCGTGCCACTACACCTGGCTAATTTTTTATATTTTTGGTAGAGACGGGATTTCATTATGTTGGCCAGGCTGGTCTCGAACTCCTGATCTCGTGATCCGCCCACCTAGGCCTCCCAAAGTGCTGGGATTACAGGCGTGAGCCACCGCGCCTGGCTGTACTCATGAGTCTTGTCTCCCAGGCCAGTGTTCTTTCTCCTGTATCCTAGTATTTTTTAATTTATTTTCTTGAGAGGGAGTTTTACTCTTATTGCCCAGGCTGGAGTGCAATGGTGCGATCTTGGCTCACCACAACATCCACCTCCTGGGTTCAAGTGATTCTCCTGTCTCAGCCTCCTGGCATCTGCCATCACGCCCGGCTGTTTTTGTATTTTTTACTAGAGACAGGGTTTCTCCATGTTGGTCAGGCTAGTCTCCAATTCCCACCCTCAGGTGATCCGTTCGCGTCATTCTCCCAAAGTGCTGGGATTACAGGCATGAGCCACCGCACCCAGCCCCTAGTTTTCTTAATAAGAGATTGTTAGGTGCAGTAATAATCAAGTTTAGTTGGATAATTTAGAAACGAAACCATATTTTATACACATTAATTTCATTTCTGAGAGCTCACGTTCTCAATTCCTGTGGCTTCTTTCTTTGATTTTAAGCAATTTGAAGAGACAATAAGAAAACACAGGACAGATGCAGTGGCTCACACCTGTAATCCCAGCACTTTGAGGGGCCAGGGCAGAAGTATCCCTTGAGACCAGGAGTTGGAGACCAGCCTAGGCAACATAGGGAGACCCCAACTCTACAAAAAATGTAAAAGTTGCCAGGCATGGTGGCATGCACCTGTGGTCGTAACTACTCAGGAGGCTGAGGCGGGAAGATCGGTGGAGCCCAGGAGGATGAGGGTGCAGTGAGCCATAAATGCACCACTGAACTCCAGCCTGGGTGGCAGAGTGAGATCCTGTCTCAAACAAACCACAAAAATCCTGAGCCATATAGTGGAATTTTTTTTTCTTTTTGTACATTGTATTTGATGATGGCAGACTGTTTGTAAAAGGAGTCATGCTACCCTCAAGAGTCTAACTCACCTAATTACCACCTGATAATCTTAGAGTTACAAACTTACAAGTGCATGCTTCCCCCTTCCCTCTTTTTTTGAGACAGTGTCTCCCGACCAGCCTGGAGTGCAGCCGCGTGGTATCGGCTCACTGCAACCTCCACCTCCCAGGTTCAAAGGATTGTTGTGCCTCAGCCTCCTGAGTAGCTCGGACTACAGGTGGGTGACACCACGCCTGGTTAATTTTTTGTATTTTTAAGTAGAGGCAGAGTTTCACCATGTTGGCCAAAGCAGACAGATCATAGCTTATTCTCAAGGCCAGAATTGGAGACCAGCCTGACCAACATGGCAAAACCCTGTATCACTCTTTTAGGCCCTTCTGAGTGTTTGCAGGCTGAGTGTTCACAGGGTGTTAGCCTATTGAGCTTTCTTTTGTGGTTCTAACACAGGAGATTCCTGCTTTTGCAGGCCAGAGCCCTTATGACTTCAATGACCTGCTTCTCTCCCTTTAGGTCTACCAGCCACAGTCTGCACATTTCCGAGAGCAGCAGAAAATGAACAAATTGCAGGTGAGGTGTCCTGCTTATGTATATGTTCTTCCACTTTATTTTATGATGCATTTTAAGAGGTTCATGAGGATTCACCCTTTTTTTTTTTTTTTTAAATGAGATGGAGTCTTGTTCTGTTTTGATTGTGTTTTACTGCAACCCCTGCCTCCTGGGTTCAAGTGATTCTCCTGCCTCAGCCTTCTGAGTAGCTGGGATTACAGGTGTGCGCCACCTTGCTCGGCTACTTTTTTTATTTTTAGTAGAGACAGAGTTTCACCATGTTGGTCAGGTTGGTCTTGAATTCCTGACCTCAGATGATCCTCCCACCTTGGCCTCCCAAAGTGCTAAGAGTTACAGGCATGAGCCACTGCACCCAGCCAGGATTCATACTTTAAAATGGGAATGTGGAAATAGGTATTATCATGTAAAATATAGTGTGGCAGAGCAGCACCAAAAATGATTTGTGAAGCTCTTATGTATGGGCATTATATTTTAAGGCTGTTGAACTTGACCAGCACCCAGGACTGATATTCTTGGCAGTTATCACAAAAGGAAAATTCCACCTGTATTAGTCCATTCTCACACTGCGATAAAGAAATAACTGAGACCGAGTAATTGATAAAGAAAAGAGGTTTGGCTGGGTGTACTCCAGCAAGGGTGAAAGTGAGACTGTCTCAAAAAATAAATTAAAAAGAGGTTTAATTGGCTTATGCCTGCAGGCTTTAGAGTAGGAAGCATGGCTGGGGAGGCCTCAGGAAACTTATAGTCATGGTGGAAGGTGAAGGGGAAGTAGGTACATCTTCCATCACCAGAGGAGGAGGAAGAGAGAGAGGGAAGTACTACACACTTTTAAACAACCACATCTTGGGATAACTCACTCAGGATCAGGAGAACAGCAACAAAAAGGAAATTTCCCCTATGATCTCATCACCTCCCACCAGGCCCCGCCTCCAACATTGGGGAATACAACTTGACATGTGATTTGGGTGAAGACACAAACTGAAACCATATCACCATCCATGACATTGCTTCCATTGATTATAAGAAGAAACCAATTTTGTTACTTGTGGATTTAAAGAGATGTATTCTCTTTGCCCAGGCTGGAATGACAGCATTATTTTCAATTGAACATTTTTTTTGGAAATCATTTCAAATTTTCAGAAAAATTGCAGAGATTTTACAAAGAAATCCCAGATACTTCCTTTTGTTCAGTTACTCCATTTGTAACATTTTTCCTTGTCATTTATATGCATATGTGTGTTATCATATATATATGTATATGTGTGTGTGTGTGTGTGTGTGTA
>NW_022437261.1:16788-36025 GCF_009761245.1 Sapajus apella
TATATATATATATATATATATATATATATATATATATATATATGTTTGTTTTTTGAACTATTTGAGAGTGGGTATATGTCATGTCCCTTTACCCTATAAAGTTTGCATTATACCTTATAAAATCAAGAACATTCTATTAAATATCCATAGCACAGTAATTGAATTCAGGAAATTTATCATTGATTCAATACTTTTATCCAAACTACAGTTCATTTTCCAGTTTCTCAATAATTTCCTTTACATTATTAATTTCTGATAGAAGAGTCAGTCTAGGACTATGAATTGCCTTTAGCTTTCATGCTTTTTAAGTCTGTTTAATATGGATTTGTTCCTCAATGCCATTATAATATTTGAAGGATACAGGCCAACGTGGATTTTGTTGTTGTTGTTGTTTTTGTTTTTTTGAGACAGAGTTTAGCTCTTGTTGCCCAGGCTGGAGTGCAGTGGCTCAGTCTTGGCTCACTGCAACCTCTGCCTCCCAAGTTCAAGTGATTCTTCTGCCTCAGCCTCCAAAGTAGCTGGGACTACAGGCATACACCACCACACCTGGCTAATTTTTTGTATTTAGTAGAGACAGGGTTTCACCATGTTGGTCAAGCTGGTCTCGAATTCCTAACATCAGGTGATCCACCCACCTCAACCTCCCAAAGTGCTCAGATTACAGGCGTGAGCTACCATGCTCGACCCAGGCCAACGATTTTATAGGAAGTCTTTAAATTTAGGTTTCCCTGATCGTTCTTCATGATTAGATTTAGATTGTGAATTTTTGTCTAGAATATTACATGAAACCTCTTAAATTTATGGCTCAGAATAGGGCCTGTTTTTCAAAAATTCCATGCACAAATGAGAAGATGGCTTGTTCTGCTCTGGTTGGGTGGAGTGTTTGATAAATGTTAATGAGATCAAGTTGGTTGGTTGTGTTGTTCAGGTGTACCATATCCTTGCTGATTGTCTGCCTACTTGTATCAATTGTGGGGCTGAGGGAATTGAAATCTGCGATTGTGTTTCTGTTTCTCTTTGCAATTCTACCACTTTTTGCTTTATGTATTATCTTAGGTACATAAATATTCAAGATTATATAAAAAGAAAAAAAAAGAGAACAAAAAGAAAAAAAGGAGGGAAAATATTCCTCTTGATTAATTAACCGCTTTGTAAAATGGCCTTCCTTATTCCTGGTAATATTCCATGCTTTGAAATGTACTTTATTATTTATGTAGCTTTCTTTTGAGTAATGCATGCATGGTGTATCCTATTCCATCCTTTTACTTTTAACCTATTTGCATTTTTATATCTAAAGGATTATTTCTTGTAGGCAACAATATTTGGATCTTGCTTATTTTCTTCCAGTCTATTTCTGTCTCACAATTGGGGATATATAGATCATTTACATGTAATGTGATTATTGATGAAACTAGTTAGGTTAGAGTTCGTTGTCTTTGTTTTCTTTTAGTCTCATCCTTTCTTTTTAAAGTGCCTTTATCTTCCTTCCTTTTCATTAATTGAGAATTTTTTTATGATTCTATTTTATATCTTTTATTGGGTTTTTAGCTATCACACTGTTTTGTTATTTTAGTGAATTCGAATTTATAATATGCAACTTTAATTATCATAGCTTATTCTCAAGTAATGTACCATTTTTTTTAGAGTAGAAGAAGCTTACAGTAGCTTCTTGGTCTTTCTCCTCCTCTTGGTCTTTACACCATTGTTCATTTTACTTTTACAGGTGGTATTGATGTCACACACAATCTATAGCATTGTTATGTTAATTAAACAGTCAGTTATTTACTTTATGTATTTATTTAGAGACAGAGTCTCACTCTGTTGCCCAGGATGTAGTGCAGAGGCAAAATCTTGGCTCATTGCCACCTTCACCTCCTAGATTCAAGCAGTTCTCCCACCTCGGCCTCCTGAGTAGCTGGACTGCAGGTGCGCACCACCACGTCCAACTAAGTTTTGTATTTTTAGTAGAGACGAGGTTTTACCATGTTGGCCAGGCTGGTCTTGAACTCCTGACCTCAGGTGATCCACCCATCTGGGCCTCCCAAAGTGCTGCAATTACAGGCATGAGCCACTGCATCTGGCCCAGTTATCTTTTAAGGGAATCTAAGTAATGAGAGAAAATACAGTTACCACTTCTGATACTCATCATTCCTTTGTGTAAATCTAAATTTTTATCTGCTGTTATTTTACTTCTGCCTCAAGGGCTTTCTTTAACTAGCTGATGAATTCTTGTATGTCTGCAAATGTCTTCATTGTGTCTTTGCTTTAAAAGGCATTTTTGCTGGATTTTTCTCCACAGTGCTTTAAATATGTTCCTCTATTGTCTTCCTGCTTACATTTTTTTCTAAGAGAAATCTGATCTCATCCTCATCTTTGTTCCCCTGTATAAAACATTTCTTTTTTCCTTCACCCCCTTATTGTTTTAAACTTTTTGTCATTAGTTTTGGGCGATTTGATTGCAATATATCATGGTATCATTTTTTTCATGTTTCTGTTTTGGGGATCATTGAACTTCTTGGATCTTGGATTTATGGTTTCATCGCTTTGGGAACATTGTTATCATTATTTCTTCAACTACCCATCACCCCCCCTCCATCGATTCTTGTTGCCTGTATATTAGGCCACTTGCAATTTTCCCACAATACACTGTTGGTCTTTATTTGCTTTTAATTCTTTTTTCTCTGTTTCATTTTATGTAGCTTCTGTTGCTTTCTTCATATTCAGTAATCTCTTTTTTCTGCGATGCTGTTACTCTTGTCCAGTATAATTTTCATTTCAGATATTGTAGTTTCTATCTGTAGAAGGTTAGTGTGGGTCTTTTTTATATCTTGCCTGTTTCAATTTGTTTGAACATTTGGAATAGAGTTATAAATTGTCTCAGTGCCCTCTGCCAGTTGTAAAGTCTGTGTCAATTCTGGGCCAGTTTTGATTGACTAGTTCTTTTCTTTCTTATGGGTTGTAATTTCCTCCCCGTTTTCCCATCTCGCAAATCTTTCTCCTTAGGTCTGCCTCTGTTCTTCTTCCCGGCCCTGTGGCCTGGAAGCATGCAAGGCAGAAGCATGGTTCACCTTGTTTATTTCCCATCTTTCATAGGTAGCTCTGCTGCCTGATAATCAGTGCCTTGAAAACCATTTTTTCAGATATGTTGTCCGTTTTGTTTCTTTCTGTTTTTGATTTTGTTGTTGTAGTTCTTGTGTGCTGTTTCAGGTTGGAGGGTATATCCAGTACCTGTTAGTTTATCACAACTGAGGGCAGAAGTCCTAACGTCTCTCTATCTATGTTTTTTCTAATATATATATTTTTTCCTTTGTAGAGACAGGGTCTTGCTATGTTGCCAAGACTAGTCTCAAACTCCTGGCCTCAAGCGATCCTTCTGCCTCAGCTTTCCAAAGTGTTGGGATTACCGGCATGAGCCCCTACACCTGACCTGGATACAGTTTTATTCATGTCCAAATGGTTTTTTTCCCCTACCTTTTTTTTATTTTGTCCTACCTCGTGTAAACTATAATGTCAGCAGGTCTTATTCCAGGAAAAAGCTTTTTGCTATTTTTATTGGAATCACATATTTATAAAGTAATTTAGGATAACTGATATCTTGGTATTATTAAGTTGATCTTAATGATAACAACTAATTTTGGGGGGGGGATCTTTAGTAGAGATGGGGTTTCACCATGTTGACCAGGCTGGTCTCAAACTCCTGACCTAGGTGATCTGCCCGCCTTGGCCTCCCAAAATGCTGGGATTACTTTGGGATCCCACGCCTGACCACTTTTGTTTTCTTAGTTATATTCCTCTGATTGCTTTCTCGTCTCTAATTGTAGATAATGAGCATTTTATTAATATCTTGTTCTTGATATTAGTGGGAAGGTATGTAGTTTTTCCCTGCTAAGTAAAATCCTTACTTTTTGGACTGAGAAGACTGAGGCGTAAGTGTGTGTGTGTGTGTGTGTGTGTGTGTGTGTGTGTGTGTGTAAACTTAAACTGTACATATGTACTTGTATGTAATTGAAATACATATGTCACATATATATCATATATACTATTGCATATTAGGGTGTAATATTTATATTTGTGTGTACATGTATATATATATATATTAGTGATGTTAATGAAGTATCCATCAGTTCCTATTTTCTCCAGTTTGTTTTTTTAAAATCAGCTTTTTCTGTCAAACTTTTTCAAGTATCTTCACAGATACAAGATTTTTCTTATTTGCTCTGTTATAATGGCATATCATATTAATAGATTTCCAAATGTTAAACTAGTCTGTATTCTTGGAATAAGTCCCATTTGGCTATAGTATATTATGTTTTTAATCTGGTACTGGATTTTGTTTGGTTATGTTTCATTTTGGGTATTTGTATTGATGTAAGTGGTATTGGCATTTAATATTGTGTTATTTATTGGTTGATCAGTCTTCTAACCCTTGCCACCTCCTTGCCTTCTGGACTAACAACCCAGAAGGTTATTACTGTCTCTTGGTGATTTTATCAGCTCCTGTGGCCTGCCTGTGGATAAGCTTGGATGTTCTGCTTTAGTTTCTCAGCCCACCAGCCTAGCAGCTCTGCCTCTGCTATCTCTTGGGATCTATATGGTCTTAGGTGTATCACTGGGTTTGAACCCTTTGTTGATAATGTTCTTTATAAATAATAGAATAATGCAACATTCCTTCCTTATCCTTATTGGGCACTTCCTTCTTCTAAACTACACGTTTGGGCAGGGCATGCTGACTGAAGCCTGTAATTCCAACACTTTGGGAGGCCGAGGCAGGTGGATTGCTGGAGCCCAATTTTACATTTTTCTTTTTCTTTCTTTCTTTCTTTTTTTTTTTTTTTTTGAGACAGGGTCTCGCTCTGTTGCCTAGGCTGGAGTGCAGTGGTGCAACCATAGCTAACTGCAGCCTTGACCTTCCTCAAGCGATCCTCCTGCCTTAGCCTCCTGAGTAGTTGGAACTACAGGCATGTGCCATGATGCCCAGCCAAATTTTTTTTTAATTTATTTTTAGCAGAGATGAGATCTTACTCTGTTGCCTAGGCTTGTCTCAAACTCCTGAGCTCAAACAATCTTCCCATCTTGGCCTTCCAAAGTGCTGGGATTATAAGCATGAACCACCATGCCCAGCCCCAACCTCTTAAAAATTGAAGCTGCTTCATTTTTACCATTGGTACTTTTTACACCTCATCATATTCTTCTTCCCCTTCATCCCATAGAATACACAATTCATCTTTAACAACTTCAGGTTAACTGAGTCTGTGAAGCCTAATCTAATGACATAAAGTTAAAATAATTTGATTCTCTTTTGTTAAATCATTCTGCCCCTTGTCTACATTACTCTAATAACAGCTTTGGACATTCATTCATTTAATGAATATTCATTGCTGCAAGAATGAGATGTTTAAGGTAAAACTCAGCCATGCAGATAGCCGGAAGCCACTGGCTGTGAGAATCAAAGAGCCAAAAGAATGAGGAGCTGAAACATTGAGAGCCCCAGAGCAGCGAGTTAGGAAGAAGGAGACCTGGAACTGAGTGGTGGGCACTCCATCCTGAAGAGGTCCAGGAGAAGGGGCAAGTCTGGCAGCAAAGGAGACTGAAAGAAGTGACAAGGAGTGAAATGCTCATGTTTGTTTATGTGTTTATCCCCTTATCAGGTTGTCAGCTTTTTGAGAGCAGTCATGGTGTTTCACTCATCTTATATCCCAAAAACTCAGCTCAGTTGCAAAATAAGAACTCAGTTGTGTTTTGAGTTTTTATTTTTGTGGGGTTTTATATGTATATATATTAAGGACCCCAAGGAATATGTGTTTCTAATATGATTTCGCTTCCACAGTCTGTAACATGAGGTATACAATGTTCATGGTTAACTTTACCAGCAAGCTTTGTAAAATGTTATCCCCTTATTTCTTTTCCACATCTCCCAATTCTGATCATGTTGCCATTACAGGGGCCAGTGTCATTCAAAGACGTGGCAGTGGACTTCACCCAGGAGGAGTGGCAGCAACTGGACCCTGATGAGAAGATAACATACAGGGATGTGATGCTGGAGAACTATAGCCATCTTGTTTCTGTGGGTGAGGATAGCTTTCTTTCTGAATGCTTTCACTTGAATGGGGTTTTATCCTTGAGTTTGAGGAAATAAGTGATGACACCATTTAATTCTTTGTGGACACTAGCTGGAGTGTTTATATTATTATTCATTGAAAGGTTCTAACTTTGATAAGGTAAAAAATGGGGCACTTCTGTTATGCAGCTTATGAGGTGACAACATCTTACATTTGAGAGGTTCTGAAGCCAAGCAGCTTGTACAAGTTATTCTTCTTTTCGCATTAGCAGGATGTGATATCACCAAGCCAAATGTCATCGTTAAGTTGGAGCAGGGAGAAGAGCCATGGATAACGGAAGATGAATTTCCATGTCAGCATAGTCCAGGTAATTTAGTAGAGTATCAAATGTTAAAAAATGCTCATCCCAGACCTTTGGGAGTGACTAAAGACTGTTGTTTATATGTATTCAGTACCCTGAGTAACAGGTCCCAACACCCAAATGCCACTTTCCTTCCAGCACACATACATGAACTCTTTTGTTGATTTTACATTTGATGTACACTGGTAGGGATTTTTTCATTCTAACCTGTACTGGGGACCCATTAACTTCCTCTTTCTTGAGCATTATCAGTAACTTACTCTCTCACCATTACAGAATTGTTGTGGGTTTTTTTTTTTTTTTTGAGACGGAGTCTTGTTTTGTCGCCTAGGCTGGAGCGCAGTGGTACTACTGTCTTGGCTCACTGCAACCACCACCTCCCAGGTTCAAGCAATTCTTCTGCCTCCGCCTCCTGAGTAGCTGGGATTACAGGCGCATGCCACCACGCTTGGGTAGTTTTTGTATTTTTAGTAGAGACAGGGCTTTACCATGTTGGCCAGGCTGGTCTTGAACTCCTTACCTCAGGTGATCTGCCCACCTCTGCCTCCCAAAGTGCTGGGATTACAGGCGTGAGCCACTGCACCTGGCCCCCTTCAGTTGTGGTTAAAAAGCATGTAACAGGCCAGGCACGGTGGCTCACGCCTTTAATTCCAGCACTTTGGGAGGCCGAAAAGGGTGGATTACCTGAGGTCAGAAGCGTGAGACCAGCCTGGCCAACATGGTGAAACCCCATCTCTACTAAAAATACAAAAATTAGCCAGGTATGGTGGCACGTGCCTGTAATCTCGGCTACTTGAGAAGTTGGGGCAGGAGAATTGCTTGAACTCTGGAGGTGGAGATTGCAGTGAGCCGAGATCGCACCATTGCATTCCAGCCTGGGCAACAAGAGCAAAACTCCATCTCAAAAAAAAAAAAGTAACATACAATTTACCATCTTAACCCTTTTTAAGTGTATAGTAATGTTAACTGTATTTGCATTGTTGAGCAATAAACTTTAGAATTTTATCCTTTACGTTTGAACTTTAAGGTTAACTCCTTGAAGTTTTCTTCATGATTCTTTGACCATTCCAGTCTTTCTTTTCTCTTGATATCTATTCCACTTAGTGATTGTTACCACAGAAAGTTGGATATGATTATATACTCTGATATGATTATACACTCTGATAGGATTATATGCTCTGATAGGAGTGTAAGCTCTGTGATTATATGCTCTGATAGATTATATGCTCTGTGATTCTATGCTTTGGTAGCACTATATGCTCTGAGTATAAACTCTGATAGGAGTATATGCTCTAAATTTTATGCTCTGGTAGGAGTGTATGCCCTGATAGGAGTGTATGCTCTGTGATTACATCCTCTGATAGAAGTATATACTCTAGGCCTGGTGCGGTGGCTCATGCCTGTAATCCCAGCACTTTGGGAGACTGAAGCAGGGGGATCACAAGGTCAGGAGTTCCAAGAGCAGCCTGACCAACATGATGAAACCCTGTCTCTACTAAAAATATAAAAATTAGCCGGGCATGGTAGCGTGCCTATACTCCCAGCTACTCAGGAGGCTGAGGCAGGAGAATCACTTGAACCCATGAGGCGGAGGTTGCAGTCAGTGGAGATTGCACCATTACACTCCAGCCTGGGTGACAGAGCAAGACTCCATCTCAAAAAAAAAAAAAAAAAAGAAATATATGCTCTATGATTCTATGCTGTGTTAGGATTATATGCGCTAAGTATAAGCTCTGATAGGAGTATATGCTCTGTGATTATACGCTGTTATAGGAGTGTATGCTCTGTGATTATACGCTTGATAGGAGTATATGCACTGTGATTATATGCTTGATAGGAGTATATGCTCTGTGATTACACGCTCTGACAGGAGTATATGCTCTGATTATACACTTGATGGGAGTATATGCCCTGTGATCATATGCTCTGATAGGAGTATATGCCCTGCGATCATATGCTCTGATAGGAGTATATGCCCTGTGATTATATGCTCTGATAAGAGTATATGCTCTATGTTATACAATCTGATAGTTAGTTGTATATATTTGTTGCTTCAGCTTCATCTACCTGAATTATAATCCACCAAAGAGGAAAGACCTTTTTATTCTTCTTGCTTTGATAGGCAACATACAGTAGGCATTCAATAGGATTTTATTGACTTACCAAGGAGCTAGGTAATGAAAGATCTTTATCATTATTCCATTGAGAGATCATTTATTCTGAACTATAGTTTCTGATAAAACAGATAGGGGTTAGATTATAACCTGTAAGTGCCAATCAGATTAGGAACTGTTTTAATTTCTGTTCAGAGAAATTCAAAGAAAATATGAATACTTTCCAAGGGCATAGGTTTTGGTTAGGAAATGAGATCATAGCTGCATGAACTACTTTAAAATTCAGCTTTTACATGGAATATTTAGACCCCAATGCACATTGTGCAACTTTATGTAAAAGCTATTTTAAAATGTAAGAGAAAGACATTCAGTGAACTGGGAAGAGATTTGATAAACGTCTTGAAGCTTCCCTGAAAGCATAGATAAGTTTTGAGTGTAGCCAATGCCAGAAGTCAAATTGAGTGGGGAAGATCATGAGCACAGACTTGTCGTTGAGAATGAGCAAGGCATAGCCTAGGCTTCCAGAAGCAGAAGATGTTGTTGGCAGATTAGTGCACTGCTAGCTTGGATAAATATTTTGAATCCAAGTAGTGAAAAATATTATTAATAACCTTTCTGTTTCTTCTGTTGGTGTTTGGGTTGCTTGAGCTCAGGGATGTTGTAGATTTCTGAGCAGAGTACTGTCAGGGTTGCATTGCAGGTGGGTGATAGCAGCTAACAACAGTTTTATGGATCCAAAAATTTGTAAGATACATAAAAATAAAAGTTAACATTGTAGGGGCAGCTTTAGGCATCTGAAGTATAAGATTTTCCACCAAATGAAACCCAAGTGTTTGGGAACTCTTGTTTGTACTCAGAATTAAGTAAAATAATTATACAGAGACATGACTCATTTGAGGAAATTTAAGTTGGCAAATTGAAAGAAAATTAATGGCTCAACTTAATGAGCATTTGTTTTATGTTATAAACGGTTCTAAGCAGTTTATTTGTACTAATTCAGTCCTTTGACAGTGCCTGTGATTTAGGCACTCATATTCACATTTCAGATGAATGAAACTGCATCACAGTTACATAACTTGACCAAGGTATCTTAGCTAGTAAATTGTTGGGGGTTTGAACTGAGGTGTCCTGCTCTGGTATTCATGCTCTTAACCACTGTGCTATATTGTGCAAGCAGGGAAAGTAGAATTTAATGGCTAAGAAGGTTAGCTAGTATTAAATAAGACTTTCAAAACACTTCAAAGATCTGATCTTGGGTGTTTTGCTTTGTTTTGTTTTTCTTTTTCTTTTCTTTTTTTTTTTAAGTAGAGACAGGGTTTTGCCATGTTTCCCAGGCTGGTCTGAAACTCCTGAGCTCAGGCAATTCACTGGCCTTGGCCTCCCAAAGTGCTAGGATTACAGGTGTGAGCCACCATGCCCAGAATGATCTTGTTTTTAAGATACCTTGCCCTGGCTCACACCTGTAATCCTAGTACTTTGGGAGACCGAGGCAGGTGAATCACCTGAGGTCAGAAGTTCAAAACCAGGCTGGGCAACATGGTGAAATTCTGTCTCTACTAAAAATACAAAAATTAGCTAGACATCGTATCATGTGCCTGTAATCCCAACTACTCGGGAGGGTGAGGCAGGAGAATCTCTTGAGCCTGGGAGGCGGTGAAGCTTGCAGTGAGCCAAGATTGCGCCATTGTACTCCAGCCTGTGCGACTGGGCAAGATTTTGTCTCAAAAACAAAAACAAAAACCTTGCTCTCTGGTCTTTTATTTCTTTTGGACAATCATGTGCCTGGATCTCTCCTCCAGTTGAATGTGAATCCTCTTTGTAAACATGAAGAAATCAGAGCATTTAGAATGTTTATTTGCATATGTATGCAGAGTAATGATGCATGGATTTTGCAAGGGTCTAGGCTAGTGGGGATGCTGCCATTGTAGTCTTGATATGAAGTGATATCTTGCAGTTTAATATAGAAATTGTCCCAACAGATTTCTCCCAAATACAATCCATAATGGAGTCTTTGCATATAGACACAGTAACTGCTTTTGTCCCCACTGATCCCATCTGCTCTGAGTCCTCCCATCTTTACCTGGATCTGGCACTCTTTCAGTCGCTTCTCTTCTCATCATTTATTGGTTTTATTTCATCTTTTCTACCAGAGTTTGAAACATAATATTTGTAAAGTGACAAAGTTACTTGTATTCAATATGAATTACTCTTCCATCTTCCACTACTATTTCGTCTTTGTTCTTTCACCACCCCCGTTTATGTGTGTGTGTTTATGTTTTGTACTAGAAAGCAACGGGAAAAGAGAACTATGTGTTTGTAATTGTTATTTGTGGAGATTGGCTCTGACACCAGAGTCAACCCCACTTTGGGGGCTCTTGAATACCTGTAGCTTTCCATAGCTAATGTGTTCAGATTTACAGTTTGTTTACTTTTTTGTCCTTTTTAGAAGTCTGGAAAGTTGATGACCTAATAGAGAGAATCCAAGAAAATGAAGACAAACATTCAAGGCCCGCTGTTTGTATCGACAACAAAACCCTGACTGAAGAGAAGGAGAATACCTTTGGTCAAACCTATATGGAAACAAGCCTTGTTCCTTCAAGCATAATAGCTCATAATTGTGTCTCTTGTGGAAAGAATTTAGAATCTATTTCAGAATTAATTAGTAGTGATGGAAGCTATGCCAGGACAAAACCTGACGAGTGTAATGAATGTGAGAAAACATATCATGGAGAGAAAACATATGAATTTAATCAAAATGGGGATACCTGTTCTCAAAGTGAAGAAAATATTCTTCAGAAAATTAATATTTTGGAGAAACCCTTTGAGTATAATGAATGCATGGAAGCCTTAGACAATGAAGCTGTTTTTATTGCTCATAAGAGAGCTTACATAGGGGAGAAGCCCTATGAGTGGAATGATTCTGAACCAGACTTCATGCAGATGTCAAATTTTAGTGCATATCAGAGAACACAAATGGAAATGAAGCCCTTTGAATGCAGTGAATGTGGAAAATCCTTCTGTAAAAAGTCAAAATTCATCATTCATCAGAGAGCTCACACAGGAGAGAAACCTTATGAATGTAATGTATGTGGGAAATCTTTCAGCCAAAAGGGAACCCTCACTGTGCATCGGAGATCACACTTAGAGGAGAAGCCCTATAAATGTAATGAATGTGGGAAAACCTTTTGTCAGAAATTACACCTTACTCAACACCTAAGAACTCATTCAGGAGAGAAACCCTATGAATGTAGTGAATGTGGGAAAACCTTCTGCCAAAAGACACATCTCACCCTACACCAGAGGAATCATTCAGGAGAGAGGCCCTATCCATGTAACGAATGTGGGAAATCTTTCTCCCGCAAGTCTGCACTCAGTGACCATCAGAGAACTCACACAGGGGAGAAACTTTATAAATGTAATGAATGCGGGAAATCCTACTACCGAAAGTCTACCCTGATTACACATCAGAGAACACACACAGGAGAGAAGCCCTATCAGTGTAGTGAGTGTGGGAAGTTCTTTTCTCGGGTGTCATACCTCACTATACATTATAGAAGTCATTTAGAAGAGAAACCCTACGAATGTAATGAATGTGGCAAAACCTTCAATTTAAATTCAGCCTTCATTAGACATCGGAAAGTACACACAGAAGAGAAATCTCATGAATGCAGTGAATGTGGAAAGTTCTCTCAGTTGTCGTATCTCACCAACCATCATACAGCTCATTTGGGAGAGAAACCTTATGAATGTAATGAATGTGGGAAAGCCTTCCTTGTAAACTCAGCCTTCGATGGGCACCAGTCGCTTCCAAAAGGGGAGAAATCCTATGAATGTAATATATGTGGAAAGTTATTCTCTGAGTTATCATACTATACTGAACATTATAGAAGTCATTCTGAAGAGAAACCTTATGGATGTAGTGAATGTGGGAAAACCTTTTCCCATAATTCATCCCTCTTTAGACATCAAAGAGTACACACAGGTGAGAAACCCTATGAGTGTTACGAATGTGGAAAATTCTTCTCTCAGAAATCATATCTCACTATACATCATCGAATTCATTCAGGAGAGAAACCCTATGAATGTAGTAAATGTGGAAAAGTCTTCTCTCGGATGTCAAACCTCACCGTCCACTACAGAAGCCATTCAGGAGAGAAACCCTATGAATGTAATGAATGTGGGAAAGTCTTTTCTCAGAAGTCATACCTCACTGTACACTATAGAACTCATTCAGGAGAGAAACCCTATGAATGTAATGAATGTGGGAAAAAATTCCACCACAGATCAGCCTTCAATAGCCATCAGAGAATTCATAGAAGAGGAAATATGAATGTACTTGATGTGGAAAATCTCTGAAGTCAGATCTCAATTTTTAGAAAATTCTCTGAATAGGATGAATATGGGAAATCCAATAGGAAGTCAAAGAGCTTATCTGAGAGTTCATGTTCCTGAATGGTGAGAAGCATTTAGGTGTTAGATTCATTTTAATCTGAATTTTCACAGAGAAGAATCCCTAAGAATGTAACAAGAAGGAAAGCCTTCAGCAACATACGACTCATTGGACACTAGATAATTTATGCAGGAGTGAAGTTTTATAAATATTTAATATTTATTTTGGATTCAAATTGTATTTACATATCAGGGAATCATACAAAGGTAAAATCTGTCAATATGGTGAATGTGGAAAATGGATTGTCTTGGAAATTGTTCTGCTAGAAGCCATATTTCTGATGTAAAATCAGGTGTTTATAGGAAAGATCCCAGAGACTATAAGTTCTGAATAAACCTTCATTGTATAAAATGAAGTTTTTAAATTATCAGGAGTTGATCATGAGGACAGTAGCATTAAATAAGTATATGGCCATTTTTTATCATGTTTTAAAAATGCAATCTAATGGTAATTCTATGCAAGCTTGGATTTGGATGACTTATGAAAAGGCAGTTTTCTTATTTGAGTGTTAGGATGACAACGTGTACTGAGAG
The DNA here is from genome assembly GCF_009761245.1 of Sapajus apella. Classification (NCBI taxonomy): domain Eukaryota; kingdom Metazoa; phylum Chordata; class Mammalia; order Primates; family Cebidae; genus Sapajus; species Sapajus apella. The sequence goes on from NW_022437261.1 coordinate 30,306, forward strand.
GATATATTGTTATTGAGATAATATTTAATAGTTATAAAATGGTAAAGTGCATAATTTTCTATTTTGAGGAATCTCCAAATGGGTTAACAAATGCCTCAATAGTAGAGGAGGCAGTGGTTTTGTAAAGTTTTCAACTGCATCTGAGCAAGGTAAGATTTTTTAAAAGCCTATTTTGATAAACTATACATACATAATTTGGAACTGTTTTAAGTCTATTTCAGTGAAAGAGAACAAACATACTGCCCATACTCTAAAATATCCCCAGCTCTCACACCACCACCCTTTTTAATCCATAGGTTTGAATGTGCCTAGTGCCAATATTTTGTAATTCTGAAATTTTATTCAGAAACTTCTATTTGATATAAATACAATATTGTTGTTTTGTGCATTCCCCTTATTCCCAGTATTTTAGAACAAATTAATTCAAGTTTCTAGCAATTGTTTTTTGGTCAATTAATGTCCTCACTCCATTTCTTGCTGGAAAAGTTTAGGTACCTACTGCTTCTTTACATGACGTGGGAAAATTGTGATTAGTCAAAATGATGATGATTTCATTCTCTTTGCCAGTAACTTGTTTTATAGTGGTCACATGATCTGAACTGGGCAGACAAAACAAAGATGGGTTTGTTCTGGAAAAAGGTAATATGGTAATTAGATAGGTTGTCTTCCAGAAATGCAAAGGTGGCTTAATATTCAAAAATCAGTTGCTATTATACACCACCTGTAGAAAAGTAATCTGGCATGCAGAATATTCATGTGTTAAAATTAATGTTCATATGATATTAGCAAATGATGGATAGAAAGGGACTTCCTTAATTTCATAAAGAGACTTAAACTACAACAAACAGTATGCTCAATGATTATATAGTGATTTCTCCCAAGATTATGAAAATAGACAAGGATATCCACTGTCACTGATTTTATTCAACATTGTTCAGAAGGACCTAACCGGAAGACTAATGCAAGAAAAACAAAAGGCATAAAGATTAGAAAAGAAATAAAACAAGCTGGGCGCAGTGGCTCACGCCTGTAATCCCAGCACTTTGGGAGGCTGAGGTGGGTGAATCATGAGGTCAGAAGTTCAAGAGCAGCCTGGCCAATATGGTGAAACCCCATCTCTACTAAAAATACAAAAAAAAAAAAAAAATTAGCTGGGCATGGTGGCAAATGCCTGTAATCCCAGCTATTCAAGAGTCTGAGGCAAGAGAATTGCTTGAACTGGGAGGTGGAGGTTGCAGTGAGCCGAGATAGTGCCACTGCACTCCAGCCTGGGCTACAGAGCAAGGGTCTATCTCAGAAAAAGAATACAGAAGTAAAACTTTAAAAAAGAAAAAGAATGAAAATCTTTATTTGCAGATGTGATGAGTAAATTTGATAAGTTCCCTGCATAAAAGTTATGCAAAAGGCATTTTATAATACTCCAGAAAAAAACATGGAAAATGAAATTTTGAAAAGCAATACCGCTTAAAAGATCCTCAAGTGCCTAGGAGAAAAAATTAGCTAATATGCTTTAAAGGACTGTATCTGGAAAAGAAAATTACAAAGGAGAGAGAGGGATAGGATTCCAGGACAATCTCAAAACAATGTTGCTTTTTCCTAAATTCATTGAACCTTAATGAAATCCTAGCAAGTTCTTTAATGTAAATTAACAAGCTAATTCTAGAATTCATGTGCATATTCAAAAGGCCAATAATTGTCAAGGCTATCTTGTAAAACGGACAGAGAGGATTGAAATTCCCAAATATCAAGACCTGTTACAAAGCCATAGAAATTACAATGGTGTGATTTTGGCACGAGGATGAACAAATTGACCAGTGGAACAGCATAAAGATTCATAAATAGACCCACATGTATACCATCACCTGACTTTTGACAACAGTGACATCTAAGTGTAGTGGGGGAAAAGGTGTTTTTTTCCAGTAAATGTGCTTTGCCAATTACATTTTGTAATTTAATAAAAAGTCGGTTGGAGGTGGATTGCAGATCTGAATATGAAATGTGAAATAAAGCTTTACAAAGCGATCTGAGGACAGTTTGTAACCTTGTAGTGAGCAAAGTTTTATTGATACCCCAAAACTAGCCCATAAAATTAGAACTTAATATTAAATTTCAGAACTTCTATTTACCAGAAAGACCACCAGTAAGAAAGTGAACAGGAAACCATGGCAAGAAGATACTTGCAGTTCATATATGTGACAACAGAACTGAGTGTAGCAAAAGTGTTGGCAAACTTTTTAGCAAGGCACCAGGTGGTGAAAATTTTTGGCTTTGTCACAACTGCTCATCTTTGCTACTGTGTGAAAGCATCCGTACACAATGCATTTAGAAAAAAAAAAAAAAAAAAAAAGCATGGCTGCTTCCCAGGAAAACTATTCGCAAACACAGTGGCAGTGTGAATTTGGTCTGCACTGATAGTTTTCTGGTCCCTGATCTAGAATATGTAAAGAGGATCTACAAATCAACAAGGGGGAAAATGGAAAAGGCAAAAGACTATAGAGGATGTCCACTCACTTTAAAGGATATCCAGATGGCCAATAAACATGAAAAGATGTGTTAACTTTATTAGTAATCAGAGAAGTGCAAAATTAAAACACCATGTAGTGCTGCTGCCCATCCATGGAAATGGTTAAAATGAAAAGCATGAAAAAGCATCACGTTTTGGCAAGGATCTAAGCAAGAGGAACTGTCCACTACTGGTGGAATTGCTAATCAATAAAACCATTTTTGAAAGCTGGCACTTAAAGCCAAGCATGTGTACACCCTTTTACCCAAGCCCAGCAAAAATGCATGTCTCTCCACCAAAGGACATGCACTAAAATATTCATAGCATAAAATGGCACAGAACTATCTTAAGGCACATGTGCAATAGAATGAATAAACAACTGGCACATTTCTACGGAATACTGTAAAAAGTGAGCATGAATGAACTCTTAACTCCATGCAATAACGTAGCTGAATTTGACAAACCTTGCTGAATGAAAGACTCCAGACATAAAAGCTAACATGCTGTCTGATTCCTTCTATATAAATTATAAAGATGGGCAAAACTTGTCTATGCAGTAGAAAATTAGGATAACAGCCTTGGCCAAGGCTGAAGGGGGGCATTTATCTGGTGCTGGGAATCATCTGTTTCTAAACCTGGGTGCTAAGTATTTGAGTGTGTTTTGAGCTGTGCACTTAAGATATGTGTATTTTTTCTGCATGTGTGTTATATTTTTCATAAAAGTTTTCTCAAATCACAAATGGCTAACATTTGTGGTGTTCATCCCTCTAATATTTTTCTAGATATGTAAGAATATGCTGCATAACAGGAATTAAATGGTAGATTTTGCATAATTCTGTGCAGGAAATACATATTTATAGTAGTTTTAATGGCAACTACTAAGATTTCCTGCGCTGACCTTAAAGCTTAGCATAATGTATATTTTAAGTGAAATATTTGAAAAGGTTAAAGAGTCATTACATACTTTATCATCTTACACTCTTGCATATATAAATGGGTCTGAACTGCCTCTTCAATAAAGAAGCTAATGTGTAACATTTTATATTTCCCTAAACAAATTGTTTGCCACATTTCTGAACTTGGGATTCATCTTAGCTTTTACCATAGAGGTGACCTTTCTTGGCCGTAAATAAATGGTGAGTTTTGAGTTGATGGAAAATTATTTTAAAAGTATTCAGCTAACCCTTTCAGCAAATGTCAGATACACAGTTAACAGCACAGATGTGAGTGAGTGAAAGAAACGGGTCACCAAGACTTTGCACCATTTAAAAAAGCACTTTGGGTGGGGGCAGGGTAAGCTTTTAAAAGCACAGCAAGGTGGACATGACATTGGATGGCATAGACTATGTGTGCCTCATTTTTTTGTTTGGGGCATTTGTTTTTTCTTTCATTTTTATTTTTTGAGTCAGGGTCTCACCACAGCCTAAAGTGCAGTGGTGCAATCACAACTCACTGCAGCCTTGACTTCCGGGCTCAAATGAATCTCCCACCTCAGCCTCCTGAGTAACTGGGACTACAGGTGCACACGACCACACTTGGCTAATTTTTTTTTTTTTTTTTTTTTTTGTAGAGACAGGGTCTCGCTATGTTGCTGGATGCCAGCTCCTGGGCTCAAGTGGTCCACCCGACTCAGCCTCCCAAAGTGCTGGGATTCCAGGAGTAAGCCACCACGCCTGGCCATGTGCTTTTCATTTCACCTTTCTCGTTGAAGGTTAAGCTGAAGTGTAAACAGGTGACGAATGCTTTGCTGAAGGAGGGGGAATCTGGGAGTTGGGTGGGATTTGGGGGGTGTGACTCCCCCACAGTGGCTCACTTTGCTCTCCCAGTCCTCTGGGCAGAACCACCAGGCAATATTAAAGCAAGGCAGGGGCTTTCCATTCACCCCCACCGGAAGTGCCCATTTCACAGGAGATTCCCTCCACCCATGCCCATATTTGCTAGTGCTTGGCTTGGGGTCGGTGAACCTTTTTTTTTTTTTTTTTGAGATGGAGACTTGCTCTTGTTGCCTAGGGTGGCATGCAATGGTGCAATCTCGGCCACTGCAACCTCCACTTACCAGGTTCAAGCCATTCTCCTGCTTCAGCCTCCCAAGTAGCTGGGATTACAGGCTCCCGCTACCACGCCTGATGAATTTTTTTGTACTTTTAGTAGAGACAGAGTTTCACCATGTTGGCCAGGCTGGTCTTGAACTCCTGATCTCAGGTGATCCTCCCGCCTCAGCATTCCAAAATGCTGGGATTACAGGCGTGAGCCACCGTGCCCAGCTGAACTTTTCCATTTTGTCTCTAAATTATGTCAAAAGACATAAATGCAAGACTACTAATTTATACCTGAGGCCAAAAATTCACCCACTGTTCCTTATTTCATCCCAAATTATGTCCAGATACGAGGAAGCCAAGCTCTTCAAAGAAGGGAAACAGTCCAGGCATACCTGTAATTCCAGCACTTTGGGAGGCTAAGGTGGGAGGATCTTGAGTTGAGGAGTTCAAGACCAGCCTGGGCAACACAGCCAGACCCCATCTCTTATTATTATTTTGAGATGGAGTCTTGCTCTGTCACCCAGGCTAGAGTGCAGTGGCACAATCTCAACTCACTGCTTCTGGGTTCAAGTGATTTTCCTGCCTAAGCCTTCCGAGTAGCTGGGATTACAGACATGCACCACCACACCTGGCTACTTTTTAGAGATGGGGTTTTACCATGTTGGCCAGGTTGGTCTCAAACTCCTGACCTCAAACTCCTTTGGCGCCCTTCTCGGCCTCCCAAAGTGCTGGGATTACAGGCATGAGCTACTGCACCTGGTTTGTTGAGCAAAATTTTCAAAATGTCTTCTCTCCACAGCTTGCCCCATCAGTTTACTGCCTGGCCTGATGACACGGTGGGACAGGAACATGATCACTTAGTAATTGAGCAAATGCCAGAGCCACCTGAGCCTGGCTGGAGTGAGGAGCAGATGAAACAGGAAGGGTGCTTAGCTGCAGCACCTCCTCCATACTCCGAAAGCTAAGCTTTTACATCAACAGAAGGAATTGGGCATGTTTTCATGGTGGTTTACAAAAAGGGCAGGGATTCCTTTGTGGCTGGGTTGTGGGTGATTGTCTGGAGACAGTTCAGCAGGTTAGGTAATGAATCCCAGATTGTGCTGCTCTGTTGCTGTTCTGGGCCATAACATCCTCTGTAAGTCACCCCCGTCCTTTTTTTTTTTTTTTTTTTTTTTTTT
>NW_022437261.1:36125-72815 GCF_009761245.1 Sapajus apella
AATTTTTTGTATTTTTAGTAGAGACGGGGTTTCACCATGTTGACCAGATGGTCTCGATCTCTTGACCTCGTGATCCACCCGCCTCGGCCTCCCACAGTGCTGGGATTACAGGCTTGAGCCACCGCGCCCGGCCTTTCCCTTTTTTTTTGAGAGAGGATCTTGCTGTGTTACCCAGGCTGGAGTGCAATGGCGTGATCTCAGCTCACTGAAACTCTGCCTCCCAGGTTCAGGCAATTCTCATGTCTCTGCCTCCTGAGTAGATGGAATTACAGGCGTGCACCACCAGCAAGGCTAATTTTTGTATTTTTAGTAGAGATGGGGTTTCACCATGTTGGCCAGGCTGGTCTTGAACTCCTGACCTCAGGTGATACACCTCCTTGGCCTCCCAAAGTGCTGGGATTACAAATGTGAGCCACTGTGCCCAGCCAACATCATCTATAAACCCCTTCTAAGAAGCAGAAATGGGAGAAACCCCATAACCTCCCATACCAGGAAGTAGCAATGTGATTGGTTTTTCTCTCCAGTCAAGATTGCAGCCCCTCCCTGGAGAAAATGAGTTCTGGCAAAAATAACCAGACATCTGAGGAACTCAGTTATCAAAGGACAAACTGAATCACCTATGCTAAATGAAGATTCTCAAAGAAATAAGAATATATTGGTAATGTTTGGGAGACTGAGGCAGGAAGATCGCTTGAGGCCAGGAGTTAAAAGACCAGCCTGGGCAATATAATGAGACTCCATCTCTACAAAAAATCATTTAAAAATTACCTGGGCATGGCTGCGGGCACCTGTGGTTCCAGCTACTCAGGAGGCTGAGATGGGAGGATCGCTGGAGCCCAGGAATTTGAGGCTACAGTGAGCTATGATCGTGCCACTGCACTCCAGCTTGGGCAACAGTGAGACCTGTCTCAAAACAAAACAAAAACAGTCAGGCAAAGAGGCAAAGAAGCAGAAAAACAGAATCCGTAATGAGTAGAAAAATCACAAAGACCCAGAAATGACACAAATGAGATGATGGAATTAGTGATCAGGATGTTCAAACAGCTATTATGAATTTTCCCCATATGTTCAAGAAGAATGGAGAATGAACGAGAGTGAGGGACCCGAAACGACTGTGTTCCATGCTGAGGGTGGCGGAGGCTGGCCTGGATGCTGGATGAGGCTGGATGAGGCTCAACTTGGGGGCCTGGGCTGCTGCATTGGGGCTGGACTGGGGATCACGGAAGAGTGCCAGGCCCGCGTGGGACTCCAGGGCCGTGCTCAAGGGCGTGGTCTTCTGCATTGGGGGCGTGGCTGGTGAGTGGAGACTCTGCTGCGACTCTGGGGGCGTGGCTGATAATGGGTGTGACTATATTCTAGGGGCGTGGCAATTGCCTAGGGCAAGGGTGAGGCGTTTACAGTGGGTGGGCGTGGCTCGGACTCGAGGGGAGTGGCCAGGACGCAGGGGCGTGGCTCGGGCTCGCGGAGGCGTACGAGATCGAGGGCAGCTCCTGGGCAGAACTGTCCGGATCTAACAGTCCCTGGGGAGTCGGAGACCGGTGGCCGATTTGTGGGCTGACTCAAGGCTGCTAAGGAGACACAGGCCGGCCGTGGGGGCAGGTGAAGGGAGTTAGACGTGCGAACCTGGCACGCAGAAGTGGGAGGGCAGAGAGGAAAGGGCAGAGAGGGGGGCGGGGCCTCTGACGCTCGCCTGGTTCCCCCCAGCCGCCGGACCCATAGGCCATGTGGCCCCCGCTGTTGCTGCTGCTGCTGCTGCTCCCTGCTACCCCGGTTCCCACCGCCAAGGCCGCTCCCCTCCTGGATGCGAACACCCAGGAAGGCTTTCAGAACCTGCTCCAAGGTTTCAACTGCCCCATGCTGGGGGGTAGGGACGGGGAAGGGGACTGGGGACGGGGACAGATAGGAAGAGAAGAAATCAGGGACCCAGAGAAAGGAGGAGACGGAGACAGAAAGACAAGGCACTACAGACCCAGCACAGGGACCTGGATAAGGACAGGGGACCAAACGGGGGTGGGAGAGTGAGTGCTTGGGCCCCAAGTGTCAGAGGGTGGCGAACATGGGGTGCGCCTGCTGGGCCCCTTGGCTTCGAGGCCGGCCACACTCGAGGGCACTGGTACCCCGAGGGCACGGCTGCGGGACAGGGACGGCGTCTCCTCTGCCCCCGTGGACCTCGATGTCCCCCCCAGGCACGGCCACAGCACAGAGGACCAGGGGACCGCCTGCCTAGAGAGCGCCACCCTTTCAAGCCAGCACCAGGATTCCCCCCTTTGTCCCCTTCCCCAGGAGTCCAGGCTGGTGGAGACAGAGAGCTGCGGGCAGTCTCATACCTGGCCCCGGGCTCTGCCTGTAGTAATGGAGCTGTGGTGGCTGTGCGACCCCCAAGCCAGGGAGGAAGACCTGCGACTCCGTGAGAGGCGTCCAGGGCTGCAGGCCAAGGCGACAGGCTCCGGGGGACATGGGGCTTCCCCAGTTTACTCCCAAGGAGGTTGGGCATCAATGCATTGGCAGGGGATGGCCCTGTGCCCTCTCTGGTCCCCACCCCCAGCGCCATTTATTAGAAATAATAAAGTTCTTTCTTAGCTAGTGGTGCTGTTTCCTTTTGGGATGGGCCTGTGCCTCATAGATCAGGCTGTCCTGAGTTCCGCACAGCTCCAGGCCTGGCCCCGTTGCCAGGAGGCACCTGCACTGGTTGAGCTCTCTGGGCCCAGTGTTCCTATTCAGGCACTGTCACTGTCTTCTGACAAAGCAACTGTGTCCCCCCAGTCCCTGATGCTGATGTCCCCAGGCTCCTCTGTGCACTCAGTCCGCCCATGTCACCTGAAGCTGCATATGTGTACTCGGTCAATTTCACCTGCAGTCCTATTTGTCCACCGGGTCCCTGGCTGTCACCTGCAGCTCCAGCTGTGCACCTAGTCTGTCACCTACAGTGGGTCTGTCCTCGGTCCCTGACTGTCACCTGCAGCTCTGCCTGTGCATCTGGTCTGTGATTGTCACCTGCAGCTCCATCCATGCACCTGGTCCCTGACCTGTCACCTGCAGCCAGTCTGTGCAACCGGTACTTCAGTGTGACCTGCAGCCCTGTCTGAACACTCAGCCCCTGACTCTGTCATCTCTAGATGCTTCAGCCTGTGGGTGTCCCATTTGCTGGTCCCCAACCTTCCCAATGGTGGGGCATTGGGCTCTTACCCAAGGCCACTGGAGATCTCGGAGGAGCATGCTGGCTTGGGTTCAGCAAGCATGTCTAGTCCTGCTCCCCCACCCAGCATTGCCTGCCACACCGAGCCTCCTGGCCCAGCCTCAGTAACAGCACACACTGGAGCTGCCCTTGTTACTTTCTGTCTCAATGACTTCAAAAATACCAGCCCTGGTGGTTTCATAAAATGTTAAACCCACACCTGTATGACCCAGCCATTCCATGACCTAGGTGCTTACCCAAGAGGCATGAAAGCACACAGCTCACAAACACTTGTCCACGAATGCTCATGGCAGGTTGATTTATAATTGCTGAGTTTCAGAAACAATTGAAATATCAACAGGTGAACGCATAAACACCGTGATGTAGCCTTACGAGGGAATGTTAATCAGCAACATAAAGGAAAGAATTGGCCGGGCGTGGTGGCTCACACCTGTAATCCCAGCACTTTGAGAGGCTGAGGCAGGCAGATCATGAAGTCAGGAGTTCAAGACCAACCTGGCTAATATGGTGAAACCCTGTCTGTACTAAAATTACAAAAATTAGCCAGGCATGGTGGCACATGCCTGTAGTCCTAGCTACTTGGGAGGTGGAGGCAGAAGAATTGCTTGAACCAGGGAGGTGGAGGTTGCAGTGAGCTGAGATCGTGCCACCGCACTCCAGTCTGGGTGACAGAGCGAGGGTCCGTCTCAAAAAAAAAAAAAAAAAAAAAAAGAAATACACCTGCAGCATGAATGGGTCTCAAACATCCTGAGGGGGGAAAAAAAGCCAGTGAAAAAGACTGCATATAATTATATCTTTGATGAAATCCTAGAAAATGCAAAATCTCAGGCCGGGTGCAATGGTTCACACCTGTAATCCCAACACTTTGGAAGGCTGAGGTGGGTGGATTGAGATAACGGATTCAAGACCAGCCTGAACAACATGGTGAAACCCTGTCTCTACTAAAAGTACAAAAAAATTAGCCAGGCATGGTTGTGCATGCCTGTAATCCCAGCTACTCAGGAGGCTGAGGTAGGAAAATCACTTGAACCTGGGAGGCAGAGGTTGCAATGAGCCAAGATCCATTCTGGGCAACAGAGTGAGACTCCGGGAGAAATGCCAGATATAGGTGAAGGGGAGGAAGGCGGCAAATCACGCTGCCAGGTGTGTACCTATGCTACAATCTTGCATGTTCTTCACATGTAACCCAAAACCTAAACTGCAATAAAATTTAAAAAAAATCAAAAATCATAATAATTAATTAATGGGTTATGGTGGTGTGCTCCTGTAATTCCTACTCAAGGGCCCGCAGTGGGAGGACCACTTGAGCCCAGGAGATTGAGGCTGCGGTGAGCCGTGATTGCACCACTGTGCTCCAGCCTGGGCAATAGAGTGAGACCCTGTCTCAAAAAAACTCAAATCTACACTTACAGCAGACCAGAGGTTGCCTGGGGATGGGGGTGGGCGAGGAGCCTCTAGGGTGATATGGTTTGGCTGTGTCTACACCCAAATCTCATCTCGAATTGTAATCACCACGTGTCAGGGGAGGGACCAGGTGGGAGGTGATTGAATAATGGGGGTGGCTTCCCATATGCTGTTCTCGTGATAAGGAGTTCTCACGAGAGCTGATGGTTTTATAAGTGGCGGTTCCTCCTGCCCGCTCTTGCGAAGCAAGTGTCTGCTTCTCCTTCACCTTCTGCTGTGATTGTGCGTTTCCTGTGGCCTCAGCCATGCAGAACCGTGAGTCAACTAAGCTTCCTTCCTTTACAAATTACCCAGTCTTGGGAATTTCTTTATAGCAACGTGAAAACAGACTAATACTGGGGCAATGGATTTGCCCATCTTCCTTGTGGTGACAGTTTCACAGGTGTATGTATCTATGTCAAAACGCATAGAAACCACACACTCAAACGGATACGGTTGACTGTGTGTCCATCAGACCTCAGTAAACTCACAATGCCAGCTCTGTGCTCAGAGCCCTGCCCAGCAGGAACCCTGCAGGATTTTCAGGTCCTCGTGTGTTCCTCCCAGTCCCGTCGGTCTCTGTGAGAAGCTAGGCCAGCTTCCCTCTGCACCATGGAGAAGGGTGAGTGGGTGGAGGCGCCCCCCCATCATTATCCATGCTGCCTTCACACCTGGGAGAACGCTCCCCCTGCACCCCCAGAGCCACGACGCTGAGAGTGGTGTAGGCTTTGCTCCGTTTGTGGCTGAGCCTCACCCTGCATGTGCGGCCTGGCCTCCTGCCTGGCCGTTGTCCCACAGCCCAGTCCCTGAGGAGGGATGCAATTTAGGGGACCCCCCCTTGAGGTCTGGCATCTCCTGGTGTTGTCTGTTTGCTTTGTATGGTTGCTAACTTGCATTCCGTTTTTAGGCCTGATATGAGTTGTTTGAGACCTGGTTGTATCCCATCATCTTTGGCCCAGGCAAAACTTCCCCTCCTGAGTGGCTGATCGTGATGCAGCCCACCTGCTCCTTATCCTGCTGACCCCCCATCCCACCCGCAGCTGCTGACCATGCTGAAACCTAAGGGCCAACATCTGTGTCATGGAAATTAGTTCCCTTCACATGAGCTAATGAGCTTCCTTTCCTTTCTTCCTTTCTTTCCCCCCTCCTCCTCTCCCCCTCCCCCTTTCCTCCCTCCTTCCCCCTCTTCCCCCCCTCTCTCCCTCTTTCCCCTTCCGCCTTCCCCTCCCTCCCCTTTCCCCCTTCTCTCCACTTCTCCCCCAGGCTGGAGTGCAGTGGCACAATCTTGGCTCACTGCAACTCCAATTTCCAAGTTCAAGGAATTCTGCCTCAGCCTCCTGAGCAGCTGGGCGTACAGCTGCCGTCTACCACCCCCAGCTAATTCTTCATTTTAAGTAGAGACGAGGTTTCACCTTGTTGGCCAGGCTGGTCTTGAGCTCCTGACCTCAAGTGATCCACTCGCCTCAGCCTCCCAAAGTGTTCTTTTCTTTTTTCCTTCTCTTCCTTTTCCCCTTTCCTTTTTTCTCTCAACAGAGTCTTACTCTGTCGCCCAGCCTGGAGTGCAGTGGTGCGGTCGTGGTCAGTGCAGCCTTAAACTCCTGTATTCAAGCAATCCTCTTGCATCAGCCCCCTAAGTGGCCTGTGCCACCACCCTTGGCTAATGTTTAAAAAAATTGTTTTTTTAGAGGTGGGGGTCTTGCATGTTACCCAAGCTGTCTCAAACTCCTGGCCTCAAGTGATCTGCCCACCTTGGCCTCCTAAAGTGCTGGGATTGCAGGCATGAGCCACCACACCTGGACCTATTTTCCATTTTATCTGAAACGTCCTGAGCAACAATTTCCAGAAACAGCATTTGACTTTTGTAGCCACAAACCCAAGATGGGCTCTTTTCCGCATACAAGCGTGTGTGCGGATGAAACTGATTGCTTTTCCATAAACCTTCTTACGAGCTCCTGACAGCAGGAACCAGCCGTGTTTCCTGCTGTGTCACACGACGCTTAGCAGAGAGCTTGGCAGAGGCTCAGTTCTCAAAGGCTTTTTCTCCCACCAGGGACAAGCATGCAGATGGCTGTGTCTGTCACACGCTGTGTGGAGAGGCGACTCCCGGACGCTCCAGCCCCCATTTCCACTTCAGTATTGCCTCCAATGGCAATTGTGTGGCACTCCATAAAATGCTAGAGTCTTATTGTTCAAAGGCTGAAAAGCAAAATTTACACCCATGGATAGATGGGTGAGTTGACAGTGATTGAAAATAAGCCGGGCACTGTGGCTCACGCCTGTAATCCCAGCACTTTGGGAGGCCGAAGCAGGTGGATCTCCTGAGGTCAGGAGTTAAAGACCAGCCTGACCGACATGGTGAAACACCATCTCTACTAAAAATAAGAAAATTAGCCGGGCGTGGTGGTACATGCCTGTAATCCCAGGCCCTGGGAGAATCTCTTGAACCTGGGAGGCAAAGGTTGCAGTGAGACATGATCATGTCACTGCACTCCAGCCTGGGTGCCAGAGTGAGACTCCTTCTCAAAATAAAAAATAAAAATAAAAAGGGATGAGCATGGTGGTTTACACCTGTAATCTCAGCACTTTGGGAGGCTGAGGTGGGATGATCGGTTAACTCCAGACATTTGAGACCAGCCTGGGCAACATAGCAAGACCCCATCTTTATAAAAAATAATAAGGCTGGGTGCAGTGGCTCATGCCTGTAATCCCAGCATTTTGAGAGGCCAAGGCAGGCAGATCACTGGAGGTCAGAAGTTTGAGACCAGCCTGAGCAACAGGGCAAAACCCCATCTCTACTAAAAATAGAAAAATTAGCCAGGCATGATGGCACGCACCTGTAGTTCCAGCTACTCAGGAGGCTGAGGCAGAAGAATCACTTGAACCAGGAAAGTAGAGGTTGCAGTGAGCCGAGATTGTGCCATTGCACTCCAGCCTGGGCAACAGAGCGAGACTCCATCTCAAAAATAATAATACCAAGCTGGATATGGTGGCATGCACCTGTAGTCCCAACTACTCAGGAGGCTGAGGTGGGAGGATTGCTTAAGCCCAGGAGTTGGAGGCTACAGTGAGCTGTGATTATGCCACTGTGCTCCAGCCTGGGTAACAGAGCAAGACTCTCATTTAAAAAATCAGGCCGGGCGCGGTGGCTCACGCCTGTAATCCCAGCACTTTGGGAGGCCGAGGCAGGTGGATCACAAGGTCAAGAGATCGAGACCGTCCTGGTCAACATGGTGAAACCCCGTCTCTACTAAAACTAAAAAAAAATTAGCTGGGCATAGTGGCGCATGCCTGTAGTCCCAGCTACTCAGGAGGCCGAGGCAGGAGAATTGCCTGAACCCAGGAGGCGGAGGTTGCGGTGAGCCGAGGTCGCGCCATTGCACTCCAGTCTGGGTAACAAGAGTGAAACTCCGTCTCCAAAAAAAAAACAAAAACAAAAACAAAAAAAAATCAGAGGGCTGTGGTGGAGGTCTGAGAGAGGGCAGAACTGTGCAGATGGTGGGGCTGGGATCCATGGGTAGGCATGGCTGGGACAATCAGCTGAGCTCAGGTGGGTGGGTGTGTCTGGTGGTGGAGGAGCAGCCTGCACTGGCCTGGGTGAATGTGCCTAGTGCAGACATCAGGAGCAAGGAGGTCCCTGAAAGGTGCAAGGAGAGGCTGCAGGAGATGTGACAGCCACCCTGTCCCTTGGCTTCAAGCAACAGTGTGGCTCAGGTAGCAGTTTGGTTGCCTCAGTGACCCCTGATAGAACCACCCAATTACATGACAGCTACTTCTACCAGCAGGTGAATGTGAATGCCCATCGGGTATCAGCAGGACCTGGCACTAGGACCCTCTTCTGCATCCCCAGTGTGTGCCTAAACCCCCACATAGAGGAGCAGGGCCAGCTGCTATTCCAGCCTTTGTGCTAGCGCTTGACTCTCACTGTTCTGCCTGGAAAGCCAGCCTCTGTTCTCACCTTCGTGCATTAGGAAGGGGAAACAGTGAGACATCATTACAGAGCCTGTAAGATGTTAACATTTGAGGCCGGGCGCGGTGGCTTACGCCTGTAATCCCAGCACTTCGGGAGGCCGAGGCGGGTGGATCATGAGGTCAAGAGATCGAGACCATCCTGGTCAACATGGTGAAACCCCGTCTCTACTAAAAATACAAAAAAAAATTAGCTGGGCATGGTGGCGCGTGCCTGTAATCCCAGCTACTCAGGAGGCTGAGGCAGGAGAATTGCCCGAAACCAGGAGGCGGAGGTTGTGATGAGCCGAGATTGCGCCATTGCACTCCAGCCTGGGTAACAAGAGCGAAACTCTGTCTCAAAAAAAAAAAAAAAAAAAAACAGATGTTAACATTTGAAATCAACTTATTTTTAAAAATTTGTTTTTATTTTTTTTGAGATGGAGTCTAGCTCTGTCACCCAGGCTGGAGTGCAGTGGCATGATCTCGGCTCACTGCAACCGCCACCTCCTTGGTTCAAGCAGTCCTCCCACCTCAGCCTCCGAAGTAGCTGGGACTACAGGTGTGTGCCACCATGCCTGGCTAATTTTCATATTTTTAGTAGAGACAGGGTTTCACCATATTGGCCAGGCTGGTCTCAAACTCCTGACCTCAGGTGATCCGCCTGCCTCAACCTCTCAAAGTGCTGGGATTATAGGTGTGAGCCACCATGCCTGGCCATGCCAATGTATTTAAATATTTGGATACAACAGACA
This sequence comes from Sapajus apella, assembly GCF_009761245.1. Lineage (NCBI taxonomy): Eukaryota > Metazoa > Chordata > Mammalia > Primates > Cebidae > Sapajus > Sapajus apella. The sequence goes on from NW_022437261.1 coordinate 45,465, forward strand.
AGTTTCTGGAAAATTACTGTAATTGACACAAATTGAATCTGCAACTTAAAATCCCCCCATGATCACCCAGTGTGGTGGCACATGCCTGTAATCCTAGCACTTTGGGAGGCCAAGGCAGGAAGAACTCTTAAGGCCAGGAGTTTGAGACCACCCTGGGCAACATAATTAGACCCCTATCTTAAAAAAAAAAAAAAAAAATCTAAATTAGCTGGCCAGAGTGGTGCATACCTGCAGTCCCAGCTGTTCAGGAAGTGAGGAGAAAGAATTGGTTGAACACAGGAGGTCGAGGCTGCAGTGAGCTGTGACTGCACCCCTGCACTCCAGCCTGGGTGACAGAGTGAGACCCTGTCTGGTTTTTTTGTGTGTTTTTTGTTTTTTTTGAAATGGAGTCTTGTTCTGTCACCAGGCTGGAGTGCGATCTTGGCTCAGTGCAACCTCCGCCTCCTGGGTTCAAGCAATTCTACTGCCTCAGCCTCCCGGGTAGCTGAGTCTACAGGTGCGCGCCACCACGCGTGGCTAATTTTTTGTATTTTTAGTACAGACGGCATTTCACAGTGTTGGCCAGGATGGTCTCAATCTCCTGACCTTGTGATCCTCCTGCCTTGGTCTCCCAAAGTGCTGGGATTACAGGCATAAGCCACCACACCCAGCCAACCCTGTCTCTTTAAAAAAAAAAAAAAAGAGAGACTTTAGAAAATGGCCATCTGAGGACCTGGCTCTTGCCTTGAATGAATGGGGGAAACTCTTCACCGTCACACGCACAGAATGGCAGGTTACCTCTCCCCACGGGCATTTCTGCTGGGAATCTCTCTGGGGTTACATGAAAGGCATGGAGGTCTTCAACTCCCTTCACGACCTCCCTCCCCACAGCCTGAGTCCACTGGAGCACACAAGTGATGACTTTTAGGCTGTTGGTATTTCTTTGGTAAAGTGGTTTTTTTTTAAGTTTTTTAATTTTTTGAGATGGTCTTGCTCTGTTGCTCAGGCTGGAATGCAGCACGATCGTAGCTCACTGCAGCCTCCACCTCCTGCTTCAACCTCCCAGGCAGCTAGGACTACAGGCACACACCACCATGCTGGCTAATTTGTGTTTTGTACAGATAAGGTCTTGCTCTATTGCTCAGACTGGTCTCAGACTCCTGGGCTCAAGTGATCCTTCCACCTTGGCCTCCCAAAGTGCTAGGATTATAGGCATGAGCCACAATCCTGGGCCTCTTTGCTTAAAAAAAAAAAAAGTGTCACTATTTGCTGTACCCCAGTTTCCATTTACTATGTTTGGGGTACATTATGCCCAGTCATCTGAGAAGGAAGTATCAGGGACTCAATTATTTCCAAAAACTAGGTTTCCATATTTTGCCATTGAGAAGTAAATCAGGATTTGGGTTGGGCGTGGTGGCTCATGCCTGTAATCCCAGAACTTTGGGAGGCCGAAGCAGGCAGATCACTTGAAGCCAAGAGTTCAAGACCAGCATGGCCAAGATGGCAAAACCCCCATCTCTACTAAAAATACAAAAAAAAAAAAAAAAAAAGAAACAAAAATTAGCTGGGTGTGGTGGCGAGTGCCTGTAATCCCAGCTACTCGAGAGACTGAGGAAGGAGAATGGCTTGAACTCGGGAGGCCGAGGTTGCAGTGAGCCAGTCTTGCGCATCAGCACTTCAGCCGGCCTGGGCAAAAGAAAGAAATTGGGATTTAGAAATTCCTTAGGTCTGGGGCTCACATCTCCTGCTAGTGGGGGAAATTTTCATGCCTTCCAGGTAGCAGGGGGTATTTCCAGTCCTCGAGCCCTCTGCTCACCTGGGCTTGCCATGCTGGTGAATGTTTCCAAGGTGCCGAGTGAGCCAAGCACACCGTGTCCCCACCCTAGCTGGTCCCTCCGAGACAGCCTTGTCCACAGTTCCTTCTGCTTTTCCTAACAGAAGACTTTTGTGGTTTTCTAAGTTCACCTGTGTCTGGCAGGTGCAAAGTACTGAGAAACCCACATGCCTCCCCCGCACCCAAGTTCCTCTACTTTCTCCAATTCAGTGTCATTCATAATAAAACAGATTTTGACTTCTATGCATCAGACACTGGTGTTTATGTCTTGGGGGATTACAAAGTTAGGAAGAGGGGTTGGTATCACCCCCAAACTAGCATGGTTACGTGTGATCACAATGAGTCTGGCATGGTTATGTGTGATCACAATCCAGCATGGTTACGTGTGATCACAGCGAGTCCCGCGTGGTTAAGTGAGCTTACAGTCTTGCAGTGCGTCTGTTATATGCGCTTGTCTCCATCCGGTGTGGTTATCTGTAATTGCAGTGCGTCCGGCTTGGTTATGTGTGCTTGGCTGCATTCAGCATAGTTATCTGCGCTTGAAATGCACCCGTTATCTGCACATGAAATGAGTCTGGCATTGTTAGTGCCCTTGCAGTGCCTCCAGCATGATTATCTACGCTTGCGATGCGTCCGGCGAGGTTATGTGTGATTGCAATGCGTCTGGCAGGGTTATCTGCTCCTGCAATGTGTGTCTGGCATGGTTATGTTTGCTTGCACTTGCAAGGATGTGGACCAGCTGCACCGCCTTTGCTCCTGTCTCCATCCCACTTCTTCACAATAATCATTATGCCAAAGCTGCAACTGTCCCCAGAATCTGAAGGATGTGACATCAAAGCTTCCCCTGAAATCTACTGAGGAGCTTGTAAGAAACTGATTTGGCACACTGCATCTCACCTCTACCCGCAATGAGATTTTTTTTTTTTTTTTTTTTTTTTGAGGCAAAGTCTAACTCTGTCGCCCAGACTGGTCTTGAAGTCCTGGGCTGAAGCAATTCTCCTGTAGTGGAGACTACAGGCACACACCACCACACCAAGCTAGTTTTTTATGTTTTGTTTTATTTGGTAGAGATGGGGTCTTGCTATAGTGCTCAGGCTGCCTTGGCTATAGTGATCCTCCTGCCTTGGCTGGAATTACAGGCATGAGTTGCTGCATCCAGCCCCCTACCCCCCTCACTCCCCACTTTTTGGCTAAACCCCACCAAGATAAAGGGGAACATGAATATAGTTAAATGTAGAAGACAGATGCACACACAGTGTCAGGAGGAACATTGCTAATGGCAAAGCTTGGCAGAGCAACACTGAGCCCACCTCCTGCAGAGACAAACATGCCTCAGGAGGGGAGTCCAGGAGGAAAAGACTCTGGGATTGGAGGAAACATGTACCCCAGAGGGTGGAGACGTGGAGCGGGCTGCAAACAGGACCCATTCAAAGTCAGAGTAAAGGCTGTGCACAGTGGCTCATGCCTGTAATCCCAGCACTTAGGGAAGCCAAGGCGGGAGACTCTCTTGAGCCCAGGAGTTTGAGACCAGCCTGGGACACAAAGTGAGACCACCACCTCTGCAAAAAATAAAAATAGGAAAATTAGCTGGGTGTGGTGGTGCGAACCTGTAGTCCTAGCTACTCTGGAGGCTGGGGTAGGAGGATTGCTTGAGCCCACGAGCACTGGACTCCAGCCTGGGGAACAGAGCCAGATCCTATGTTTGCTTGTTTTTAAAGTCCAAATGGGCAGGATGTGGTGGCTCACGCCTGGGAGGCTGAGACAGGTGGATCACATGAGGCCAGGAGTTTGAGACCAGCCTGAACAAGATGGTGAAACCCCCTCTTTACTAAAAATACAAAAACTAGCCGAGCGTAGTGGCATGCCTCCCCAATCCCAGCTACTCAGGAGTCTGAGGCAGGAGAAACGGTCAAACCCAGGAGGCGGACATTGCAGGGAGCCAAGGTTGTGCCACTGCACACAGGCTTGGGCGAAAGAGCCAGACTCTGTCTCAAAAGAGAGGGGAAAAAAAGTCCAAATGAAGAGCGTAAGACATGAGACGCCCCTCTACACTGTGGGCTGGGTGGTCGCTCACCCCAGCCTACAAGAGGGAAAGGAAAGGTCTGAACTTTGAGGTGCTGAAAATGGCTCCTCTCTAGAAAGCTGCGCCCTGGCCAGCGACACCGTGGCTGTGTCTCCTGGAGCTGGGAGCATCCTCACTCACAACTCAGGGAGAGAGGACAGTATTCCCAGGTGCACATCCAAACCTACCCAAGGGAAAAGCCCTAAAGGTGAGGGTCCTGCTTCTGTCCCCAGGACAAGCGTGAGGCAGCCCTGCCTCCTGGTGGCTGTACTCAGAACTGTATCACCAACACCTGCTGGTTCCTTCCAGAAATACCCCCTGGGCTGCCTTAGGACCTGGGGACACTGCAGGCAACATAAGTGCTCTTGTGGGTTACAATATAATATGGAAGATGGGCAAACATCTTATTAAAATAGTTGACCAGGCATGGTGGCCCATGCCGGTAATCCCAGCACTTTGGGAGGCCGAGGCAAGAGGATATCCTGAAGTCAGGGGTTCGAGACCAGCCTGGCCAACAGGGTAAAACCTTTTTCTAGTAAAAGTACAAAAAATTAGCCTGGCATGGGGACCTGTAGTCCCAGCTACTTGGGGGGCCGAGGCAGGAGAATTGGTTGAGCCCAAGAGGCAGAGGTTGCAGTGAGCCAAAATTGCACCACCGCACTCCAGACTGAGCAACAGAGGCAGACTCTGTCTCAAGGAAAAAAAAAATATTCTTGTGAAATGAACAAGGGGTGGAAGTAATTACAGAGGGACCAGAGACAGGGTCTCATCTATGAGAGATTTGGGATGAGATTTTGAAGATGGTCTCTGGGTTCCAGGGCTGAGTTCTCTATGGCCCTCCTCTGGGTGGTGGAGGGAAAGGCTCCTAGCTGGGCTGCTCACTCAGGTTCTGAGCTCTGGCGGTGAGCTCAGGCTCTCCCAGGGATGTCGGTGTCTCTGGGGTGGCTGCTGCCTCATGGCCTGGGTTCTGCTTCTCTGGACTCAGGTTTCCTCTGGGGCTTACAAGACCCAGGTGGGCAGAGAATAAGTGAAGGCTTGAAGACCAGCCTGTGGGAGATGCCAGGAATGGCTGATGCAGGGTCTACCTGGCAGCATCCCTGAGTTGGAGGTGCTCATGGCAGCGGCGTGTCCACCTTGACTGCAATTTCCCATCAACATCTAGACCTGTGCCTGCAAGTTCTGTGGTTCCTAAAGAGTGCAGGTCCCTGAAACCCCACAAGTGTTCCTCCTCTGCAGGACCTGCCTCCAGGATCTTAGGGGCTGGGAAAAGCAGGAGCTAAGATGAAAGTCTTCAGGAAAGAAGGGAACCCCTTCATTGACTCCATGGACCAGTCCCAAAACAGAGAGGGAGGCAGAGATGTTGAGAGATAGTTCCCGTGTCAAGGAAACTCTTGTGCTGCCCCGACGTCAGGCTGCCCTGGAGAGAAGTCCAGAGCTCCTGGAGGGGCAAGACTGAGCTACGGGGATAAGCAGGTGACTGGTGCTCCCCTACTTCGCCAGTTAGGACTCTGTGAAGCCTGGGCGCAGGCTGGGAGTCCGAGGATGTGGGAGAACACTCACAGCTGAGAAATAAAGGAGAGGCCAGGCACAGTGGCTCATGCCTGTAATCCCAGCACTTTGGGAGGCCGAGGTGGGTGGATCACTTGAGCTCAGGGTTCAACACCAGCCTGGGCAACATGACAAAACCCCATTTCTACCAAAAAATACAAAACTTAGCTGGGCATGGTGGTACATGCTTGTAGTCCCTGCTACTTGGGAGGCTGAGGTGGGAGGATCGCTTGAGCCCAGAAGGCAGAGGTTGCAGTGAGCTGAGATCACACCACTGCACTCCAGTCTGGTGACAGAGAGAGACCCTGTCTTAAAAAGAAGAAGTAAAGGAGAGACTGATTCGTCCCCTCCTGGGCACACAGCCCCTCTAGAGCTGTCTTTGATACTCTGGGCTGCCATAAGAAAGTACCATAGACTGACTACTTTATAAACAATAGACATCTATTTCTCATGACTCTGGAGATTGAAAATCTGAGATGAGGGTCCATGTTCGGCTGCTGGTTGAGGGTCTTCTTCTGGGTTGCAGATCACAGACTTCTAGCTGTGTCTTCACGTGGTGGAAAAAGAGGGAGAGAGCTCTCTGGGGTCCCTTTTATTAATATAAGGGCACTAATACCATTCGTGAGGGTAGCACCCTCATAACCTAATTACCTCCCAAAGGCTCCTGTCTCATAATACCATCTCCTTGGAGGGTAAGTTTCAAGATACAAATTTTGTGGGGTACATGTTCAGTCTATTCCAAGAGCACTAGGGTAAGGTTCAGTGTTGTGTGTGTGAAACGGGGGACAGTATTGCAGGCAGAGACACTGGCTCTAATATTGCCCCATGAGGGTCTCTGCTGAGAAGCAACCCTCCAGCCCCCTACCCCAAACACCCCATTAAGTTCTCATTTCTTCATTCATAAAATAGGAACAGAAATAGCACCTTGGCCAGGCGTGGTGGCTCAGACCTGTAATCCCAGCACTTTGGAAGGCAGAGGCAGGTGGATCATCTGAGGTCAGGAGTTGGAGACTAGCCTGGCCAACATGGTGAAACCTCGTTTCTACTAATAATACAAAAATTAGCTGGGCATGGTGGCACACCTGTAATCCCAGCTACTCAGGAGGCTGAGGCAGGAGAATTGCCTGAACCCATGAGGCAGAGGTTGCAGTGAGCCAAGATCGCGCCATTGCACTCCAGCTTGGGTGAAAAGGGGTAAAACCCCTCCTCAAAAAAAAAAAAAAAAAGAAAAAAAGAAATAGCACTGCCCATAAGAAGGGGATTCCCGCCCTCTTTGGCTGCTGTGTTTGGCTCCGGAGTGTAGAACCTGGGCCTGTGAAGACAGGGGGGCCCTTCCAAGCCTCTAATTTCCTGAAGCCATTTGTGGGGACTCCCAAACACACCTGGAGAAAGCCCCCCTCTCTCCTTGGGAAAGGGGCAGAACACTGCTCTCTGGTGACAAATTGTAGAGTTGCTTTTCCCAGGAGCTCTGAGCCTTAATTTTATTTTTTTGAGATAGACTCTAGCTATGTCACCCGGCTGGAGTGCAGCGGAGCCGCAACCTCCGATGCCCTGGTTCAAGCGATTCTCCTGCCTCAGTCTCCCAAGTTGCTGGGATTACAGACGCACACCACCACACCCAGCTAATTTTTGTATTTTTAGAAGAGACAGGGTTTCACCGTGTTGGCCAGGATGGTCTGGATCTCCTGACCTCATGATCTGCCTACCTCGGCCTCCCAAAATGCTGGGATTACAGGCACGAGCCCTGCATCCGGCCTGAGCCTTAATTTTTGTTTGGCAAATGGCCTCCTTCTGCCCTCAGGCCTTTGAGGAAAATGCTCCCTCTCTGCCCCAAGGGGCTCTGCCAAACAGGAAATTCAGGATTCCAATTTGTAGGGACAGTTGCCAAATTTCCTTCCAGAAAGCTTGACAAATTACCCTCCACCAACCACACACAAGAAAACCTCTCTCACCTCTGCCAGCCGGTTAGAAACTTAAATTTTTTTTTGCCAGTATTTTTGCAAAAACACAATATTGCATTTATACTTTTTTCATTTATTGAATCAAAGGTAACTTGGGAGGCAGAATCACTTCCAAACAACAGAATAAAGACCTCTGAAAACTGGCTGTGTGTGGTGGCTCACACCTGTAATCCCAGCACTTTGGGAGGCCGAGGCGGGTGGATCATGAGGTCAGGAGTTGAAGACCAGCCTGGCAACTATGGTGGAACCCCATCTGTACTAAAAAATACAAAAATTAGCTGGGCGTGGTAGTATGTGCCTGTAATCCCAGCTACTCGGGAGGCTGAGATAGGAGAATCGCTTGAACCTGGGTGGTGGAGGTTGCAGTGAGCCGAAATGGCGCCATTGCACCCCAGCCTAAGTGACAGAGCAAGACTCTCTCAAACAACAAACAAAAAACCTCTGAAAATCACAGTTGGGCATGGTGTCTCATGCCTGTAATTCCGGCACTTTGGGATGGGTGGATCACCTGAGGTCAAAAGTTCGAGACCAGCCTGGCCAACATGTTGAAACCACGACTCTACTAAAAATTAGCTGGGTGTGGTGGTGTGTGCATGTAGTCCCAGCTACTTGGGAGGCTGAGGCAGGAGAACTGCTTGAACCCAGGAGGCGGAGGTTGCAGTGAGCCAAGTTCACGCCACTGCACTCCAGCCTGGATGACAGATAGAGACTCCATCTCAAGCAAACAAAAGAAACACCAATTGAAAATCTATTCCTCTATAAAAGCTATACAAATCCTGGAAAAATGGTCAAAACCAATATTTTCAGAACTTTAGAAATTAACCAAAGGCTTATAAGAATTAGGTGAGTTTAAGAAAAATGGCTGAATATGATTGTCAGTTGAGAAAATGGTAAGACAAGTGTCAATAATTGTAGAAGGTTTTCTTGCCAAAGTAAACGATGCGCACCTGGGAGATGGTCTATGTCTTTCTCCAAAGATGACTTTGGGGGCTTCTCGGGGAAAGGGTGGCATATTGAGAAATACACAATTTTCATGTAAGAGGTAGGTAGGAAAAGTAGTCATTCATGCCTTTTGGCCTTTGTCTGCCTGAGTGAACCTGCTTTTTCTCCCCCTCCCGCCTCCTCTGAGAGGGTCTCATTCTGTCTCCCAGGCTGGAGTGCAGTGGCACCATCTCAATTCACTGCAACCTCTGCATCCTGGGTTCAAGAGATTCTCCTGCCTCAGCCTCCCGAGTAGCTGGGACTACAGGCACCCGCCACTATGCCCGGCTAATATTTGTATTTTTGTAGAGACAGGATTTCACCTTGTTGTCCTAGCTGGTCTGGAACTCCTGACCTCAAGTGATTCACCTGCCTCAGCTCCCAAAATGCTGGGATTACAGGCATGAGTCACCATGTCTGGGCCTGCATTTTTTTTTAAAGTAATATGACATAAACACAATGAAGCAGGGGAACGATCAGATACACGTTCCTGTCTGGTGGGCAGAGGTCTGACTGCACCCGTAAAAGATGAGCTACCAGCTGACATTGCCGTGGTGAAATTTTAACAGAAACACCTGAAAGATCTTGCAGCTCAATTCTTTGTGGGCAAAATGTGGGCGAGGCTTGTAGCTTTTCATCTTGTGGCTGTCTTATTTAGGAACAAAAATGGGGGAGGCAGGTGTGCATGACCCAATTCCCAGCTTGAATTTTCTCTTTGGCTTAATGAATTTGGAATTCCAAGATTTTTTTTTTTTTTGAGATGAAGTCTCACTTTATTTTCTTTTTTTATAAATAGAAATCTGAATGAGATGGAGTCTAGCTCTGTCACCCAAGCTGGAGTGCAGTGGCACTATCTCAGCTCACTGCAGCCTCTACCTCCCGGTTCAAGCACTTCTCCTGCCTCAGCCTCCTGAGTAGCTGGAATTACAGGTGCCCACCACCACACTAAGCTAATTTTTGTATTTTTAGTAGAGACAGGGTTTCACCATATTGGCCAGGCTAGTCTTGAACTCCTGACCTCAGGTGATCCACCCACCTCAGCCTCCCAAAATGCTGGGATTACAGGTGTGAGCCTCCACACCCAGCCTGAGGTCCCAAGATTAAATTTCCTTTCACAAGACCAATGAGCTTGGTGGCACGTTACCTTCCCATTTCCTTCTTCCCAGCTTCATGGTAGCTTTAAAAAACAACAGCCTTGGTCAGGCACACACTTGTAATCCTAGCACTTTGGGAGGCTAAAGTGAGCACATTGCTTGAGCCCAGGAATTTCAGACCAGCCTGGGCAACATGGCGAGACCCCATGTCTACAAAAAATACAAACATTAGCTAGGAGTGGTGGCATAAGCCTGTAGTCCCAGGTACTCAGGAGGCTGAGATGGGAGGATCCCCTGAACCCAGGACGTTGAGGCTGCAGTGAGCCATGATTATGTCACTGTACTCCAGTCTGGGCAATGGGAGTGAGACCCTCCCACCTCCACAAAAACCCAACAGCCTCTACCCACAGTAGCTGTACAAACCAGCAACTTGGCAACCATTTGAGAGAAAATAGGTTTGAAACTCCCCAAAAAGCCCTATCTTCAAATAATTGTCAGTACTTCACCTATAAGAAATCTCCCTAGAAAAGAGCCCCACTCAAAGGACATATATTCAATTGCAGTAACAACTCCCTTAGAGGAAAAAAGTCTTACTCCCAGGGCATTTTTCAAAAACAATCAGTAGCAATTGAATAACATTGCAGCTCCCTGGGGTGACAGTACCAGCTAGGACAAACAAGAGGCTGGCCAAAAAGCATAAAATGATAATTTGGAGAATGAGAGGTCTATATAGGATTTTTGGAAAGGTCTAACGTATTCCAGTGATCTAGAAGGACATACAATGTATAAGCCCATGCATTTGCCTGTGAAATACCATGGACAGCACCAGTGTCTCACGCCTGCTGTCCTCCAGGCTCCAAATTTGCAGGAAGTGAAAGCTAAGGCAGAGTTGTCAACTGCTGGGGTGTTGAAGATGGGCCCCAGCACATGGGGACACCTTGGGAAAAACTGGAAGACATTTAAGGAAACCTGTACAGTTGCTAACTGAATGCTAAGATAACTGAGCAGAGACAATAACCAAGAGCAAGAAAGTCTAAAACAGGGAAGGGAATCTGATTACCAGAGTTACCATAGTAAAGTATTTATAATCTCCAGCTTTACGCAGAAAAAGTGATACATGAAACAAATGTGTGAACCATCCACAAAATTTATAAAAAGTAGTCAATACAAACTGCCCTTGAGGAGTTCCAGGGTTAGACTTACTAGACAAAGATTTTAAGCTATTATAAATACGTTGTAATAACTAAAAGAAATGTCTAAAGAGTTAAAGCAGAAGGACAATGTTCCACCAAATAGAGAATATCAACAGATACAGAAATTAGGTAAAAAAGTAAATAGAGGCTGGGTGCAGTGGCTCACACCTATAATCTCAACACTTTGGGAGGCTGAGGTGGGAGGATTGCTTAAGCTCAGGACTTCAGGACTAGCTTGGGCAACATAGACCCCCATCTCTACAAAAAATTTAAAAATTAGTTGCGCATGGGCACATACCTGCACTCCCAACTACTCAGGAAGCACTTGAGCCCAGGAGATCAAAGCTACAGAGAGCTATGGTCATGCCACTGCACTCTGGGCTGGGTGACAGAGTGACATCCTGTCTCAAAAGCCAAAAACACAGTAACAGCAAAAAAGACTAAATAGAAAGTTTGAGTCAGAACTTCACTAGAGGGGCTCAGCAGCAGATGAGAACTGGCAGAAAGAATCATCAATCTTGAGGATAGGTCAATTGAGATTGACCAGTATGAGGAGCAGAAAGAGGGGAGAAAGGCTTAAGAGACCTGTGTTGTTCCATCAAGCATAGCAACAGACACATACTTGGAATTCCATAAGAAGGGGAGAGAGGGAAAGGGGCGCAAAAAGTATTTGAAGAAATAGTAGCCAAAACTCCATAAATTTGATGAAAAACATTAATCTACACAGCCAAGAAGATCAATGTACTCCAAGTAGGATAAACTCAGAGATCCACACCTAAATATATCATAGTCAAACTGTGGAAAGTGGCCAGGTACAGCTCACACCTGTAATCCCAGCTCTTTGGGAGGCTGAGGTGGGAGGATCACCTGAGGTCAGGAGTTTGAGACCAACCTGGCCAACATGGTAAAACCCCATCTCTATTAAATATACAAAAATTAGCTGGGCATGATGGTGGGTGCCTGCAACCCCAGCTACTTCTGAGGCTGAGGCAGGGAGAATTGCTTGAACCCAGGAGGCAGAGGCTGCAGTGAGCCAAGATCACACCGCTGTGCTCCAGCCTGGGTGACAGAGTGAGACTCCATTTAAAAAACAACAAAAAACTGGAAAGCTACAGAAAGAAACACTTGAGAGCAGTAAGAGAAAAAATAATATACAAAGATACTTTTATAAGATTAACAGCAGACTTCTCATCAGAAACCATGGAGACCAGAAGCAATGGAATGACATATTACAAGCATTGAAGGAAGAAGATTATCAACCAAGCTCTCCATACCAGTAAAATTATCCTTCTAAAATGAAGGAGAAATCAAGACATTCCCAGATAAAGAAAAGCTGATAGAATTCATCACTTAAATGCCTGTCCTATGAGAAATACCAAAGGGGCCAGGCATGGTGGCTTGTGCCTGTAATCCCAGCACTTTTGGATGCCAACATGGGCAGATCACAAGGTCAGGAGTTTGAGACCAGCCTAGCCAACATGGTGAAACCCTATCTCTACTAAAAATATAAAAATTAGCCTGGCATGGTGGCATGCACCCATAGTCCCAACTACTGGGGAAAGCTGAGGCAGGAGAATTGCTTGAAATCAGGAGGCGTAGGTTGCAGTGAGCCAAGATTGTGCCATTGCACTCCAGCCTGGACAACAGAGACTCCGTCTCAAAAAAAAAAAAAAAGTTTTTTGGTGGAACTTTTAGGATTTTCTATGTATAAGACCATGTTGTCTGAAAACAGGGATGATCTGACAGCTCTTCTCTAGTTTGAATTTCCATTATTTCTTTCTCTTGACTAATTTCTCTGTCTAGGACTTCATTACTATTGAATAAGAGTGGTAAGTGTTGGTATTTATACCTTATTCCAGTTCCAAGAGGAAAAGCTTTAGGCTTTTCCCTATTCAGTATGACGTTAGCTGTCAATTTGTTGTATGTGGCCTCTATTGAGTTAAAGTATGTTCCTTATACGCCTAATTTGTTCAGAGTTTTGTCATAAAACAATGTTGAATTTCATCAAATGCTTTCTTGGCATCTCTGGAGATGATCATACAATTTTTTTCTTTTCATTTTTTCTGTTGATGTGTCACGTTTCTTGATTTGCAAATGTTGAACCATCCTTGTATCTCTGGAATGAATCCCACTTGATCATAGTGAAAGATTTTTTTAATGTGCTGCTGGATTTGGTTTGTTAGCATTTTGTTAAGGATCTTTGCATCTATGTTCGGGGATATTGGCCTGTAGTTTTCTTTTTTTGTTGTGTTCTTGTCTGGTTTTTGTATCAGTGTAATGCTGGCCTTGTAGAATGACTTTGGAAGAATTCCTTCCCCTTCAATTTTCTAGAAGAGTTTGAGAAAAATTGGTACTTCTTTAAAATGTTTGATAGAATTCAGCCGTGAATCTGTGGTTCTTCTTTGATGAGAAACTTTTTCTTTTTTTGAGATGGAGTTTCGTTCTTTTTGCCCAGGCTGGAGCGCATTGGCATGATCTTGGCTCACTTAACCTCTGCCTCCCAGGTTCAAGTCATTCTCCTGCCTCAGCCTCTTGAGTAGCTGGATTACAGGCGTGTGCTACCATATATAAAAATAACATACAGTTATATTAATATTGATTTTAAAATGACTATTTTCTCATTAGCACACGCCTAATTTTGTATTTTTAGTAGAGATGGGGTTTTGCCATGTTGGCCAGGATGATCTCGAACTCCTGACCTCAGGTGATCTGCCCACGTCAGCCCCCCAAAGTGCTGGGATTACAAGCGTGATCCACCTCACCCAGCCCAACTGTTTTTTTAGACAAGGTCTTGCTCTGTCACTCACACTGGAGTGCAGTGGTATGATCATGGCTCACTGCAGTCATGAACTCCTGGGCTCAATTGATCTTTCTCCCTCAGTCTCCTAAGCAGCTGGGACTACAGGTTCATGCCTTCATGCCTGGTTAATTTAAACTATTTTTGTAGAAACAGAGGCTTGCTGTATTGCCTACACGGGTCTCAAACCCCTGGCCTCTTAGCTTTTTTGCTCTACTTGGTTGCTGCATCTTTTTAACTGTGGGAGTTCTCCTAGAGCTATTTTAGTCTGTGAATAGTTGTTAAATCATTATTTTTGTAGGGGTACAATGGCTAGGACCTCCTAGTCCACTATTTTGCTCACATTACCCCCAGAATCAATCCATTCTGAAATCATCCATCTTCTAGCCACCCTTTGGTTTACTTTTCTTTTTTTTTTTCTTTATTGTACTTTAGGTTCCGGGGTACATGTGCAGATCATGCGGGATTGCTGCATAGTTACATATGTGGCAAGGTGGTTTGCTGCCTCCATCCCCCTATCACCTATATCTGGCATTTCTCCCCATGTTGTCCCTCCCCAACCTCCCCACTCCCCACTGTCTCTCCCTTAGCCCTCCCCCCAACCAGACCCCAGTGTGTGATGCTTCCTTCCCTGTGCTTATGTGTTCTCATTGTTCAACACCAGCCTATGAGCGAGAACATGAGGTATTTGGTTTTCTGTTCTTGTGTCAGTTTGCTGAGAATGATGGTTCCCAGATTTATTCAGCTCCCTACAAAGGACACAGACTCATCTTTTTTATGGCTGCATAGTATTTGATGGTGTACATGTGCCACATTTTCTTTGTCCAGTCTGTCATCAATGGGCATTTGGGTTGGTTCCAGGTCTTTGCTATTGTAAACAGTGCTGCAATGAACATATGTGTGCATGTGTCTTTATAATAGAACGATTTATAATCCTTTGGGTATATATTCAGTAATGGGATTGCTGGGTCAAATGGAATTTCTATTTCTAGATCCTTGAGGATTCACCACACTGTCTTCCACAATGGTTGGAACTTTAACCAACAGCGTTAAAGTGTTCCTATTTCTCCACATCCTCTCCAGCATCCGTTGTCTACTGATTTTTTAATAATTGCTGTTCTAACTGGCATGAGATGGTATCTCAATGTGGTTTTGATTTGCATTTCTCTATTGACCAGTGATGATGAGCATTTTTTCATATGTTTGTTGGCCTTGTAAATGTCTTCTTTTGAAAAGTGTCTGTTCATACCTTTTGCCCACTTTTGAATGGGTTTGTTTGTTTTTTTCTTGTAAATCTGCTTTAGTTCTTTGTAGACTCTGGATATTAGGCCTTTGTCAGATGGGTAGATTGCAAAAATTATTTCCCATTCTGTTGGTTGCCGGTTCACTCTAATGATTGTTTCTTTTGCTGTGCAGAAGCTTTTTTTTTTTTTTAAATAAGACAGCGTTTAACCATGTTGACCAGGCTGGTCTTGAGCTCCTGAGCTCAGGTGATTCACCCACCTCCGCCTCCCAAAGTGCTGAGATTACAGGCATTGGCCACCACACCCGGTCCAGAAACTCTTAAGTTTAATTAGAGGTTTACATTTTAAGAAAATGTGGACAGAGCTGTAACTTTCTTCTCCTTTCTCCAGAGAGCTGCCTACCAAAATATTTTGGGCTATTCATTTCCCTAAGTTCCAGTCTATCCCAAGACTTGCTACAGAGAGTCTCTTCATCACTGCAGGGAATGCCTCCTATCCCTTCAGCCTAGAAGTTTCAGATTCCCCTAGGATTTGGCACTTTCGAATTCCCAAGTCTCCCACTCCCTCTCATCCCTCCAGCCCTCATCCTTAGGAGACCATCCTGCCCATTAGGAACCACAGTGATGGGGAGAAGATCAGTAATGAGGCCCTGGGGCTTTGGATCAAGCCAGACCCTTAAGTGGGCCCTGGGAAACCTATTAAGTAACTTCTTACTGGTAATAGAAGTTGAAAGATTGAGGGAGATAAGGGAGAAAGGTGTGGTAGAGTCTGCCTCCTCCCAATTTCCTACAAAATCCTTCTACAGTTGACTCCACTATGTATTACTTTTGTTTATAGGGGATCTGATGTTTCATCTGGGCCTTGAAGAATGAGTACATTTCCAGGTGGGAAAAGGACATTGTGATGTTGGAGAGGTATGTATAAGATGGGGAGAATGGCCAGGTGTGGTGGCTTATACCTGTAATCCCAGCACGTTGGGAGCCTGAGGCAGGTGGGATCACCTGAGGTCAGGAGTTCAAAACCAGACTGACCAACATGGTGAAACCTTGTCTCTACTAAATATGACAAAATTAACTGGGCATAGTGGCACATGTCTGCAGTCCCAGCTACTTGGGAGGCTGAGGCAGGAGAATCACTTGAACCCGGGAGGTGGAGGTTGCAGTGAGCCGAGATCGTGCTACTGCACTCCAGCATGGACAACAAGAGTGAAATTCTATCTCAAAAATCGGGAAGAGATGAGTGATTGGGGCACATTCTGGTTGTTGTGTAGCTCATAAGGAGTGAGGCAGAAGATGGTGGAGGTTGAGACCAAAAAGCTATGGTGGGTCCATATTGTGACAGTTGGAACCTGGATTTCTTCCAACTAGAATCCAAGTCATCTTCTCCTCAACTTGGACTTGATCTCTTCCTCTCTCAGGAGTCGTTGCTAGGACTTGCATTCCTTCCAGGATAAGAAGGTGAGCAGTTGAGCCTGGCCAACTGAAGGGCCGAGTGTTAGAGAGGGCTGGAACTCGGGTGCGACGGTCCTGAGTCTGGGCCTGCCCTTTATTTGCTTTTTGTTTTTTAGCCTCCCAGCTAATTAATCAGTCAATAACACTATTAGCAAAGCTTTAACACCCTTGCCTTGTGCTTCCTGTGTTCTTTAAAAAAAAAAAAAAAAAAATGGAGTTTTGCTCTTGTTGACCAGGCTGGAGTGCAATGGCGCAGTCTCAGCTCACTGGAACCTCCGCCTCCTGGGCTCAAGCGATTCTCCTGCCTCAGCCTCCCAAGTAGCTGGGATTACAGGCATGCACCATCATGCCCAGGTAATTTTTGTATTTTTAGTGGAGACAGCATTTCACCGTGTTGGCCAGGCTGGACTTGAACTCCTGATCTCAAGTGATCCACCCACGTCAGGCTCCCAAAGTGCTGGGATTACAGGCGTGAGCCACCGTGCCCTGCTCCTATGTTCTAACACTTGATGTCTATTAACTAATTCGGTCTTCACCCCTCTACACAATGGATTCCACTGCGGTCCTCATTTTGCAGTTGAGGAAACTGAGGCAGAGGCTTAAGTCACTTGTCTATAGTTAACGGTAGAGCAAAGCTTTGACCCAGGCAGTCGGGCTCACACACACACTAATCACTCTGCTAGGCTGTCTCAAGCTGGTATGTGAGGTGAAATGTTTAGAAACAGGGTCTCGCTCCGTCACCCACAGTGGAGTGCAGTGGTGCGATCATGTGTTAGCGTAGACTTGAACTCCTGGATTCCAGTGGTCCTCTCACCTCAGCCTCCCGAGTGGCTAGGACTACAGATACACTCCAGCATGCCAGGCTAATTAAAAAAAATAACTACCTGCAACAGAAGGGTAGACAAAGAGAAAAAAGAAAAAAGGCAAATAAATAAAAAATATATTAGTAAAGACCAGGTCTTGCTGTGTTACCCAGGTTGGTCTCGAATTCCTGGCCTGAAGCTGTTTTCCCACCTTGGCCTCTCAAAGTCTTGGGCTTACGGGAGTGGTCTGGTGTCAATGTCTCTTTTAAATGAATGTTACGTACTCTGATGTTCTCCCTTCAGGGATGGTTCCTTTTGGGCTGTGGGTGCTGGGGACTGAGTTAAAAGCTCTTGATAGAATTCACCAGCTGAGGCTGGGTGCAGTGGCTCATGCCTGTAATCCCAACACTTTGGGAGGCTGAGGCAGGTGGATCACCTGAGGTCAGGAGCTCTAAACCAGCCTGGCCAACATAGTAAAACCCTGTCTCTACTAAAAATACAATAATTGGTCGGGCGTGGTTGTGTGCACCTGTAATCCCAGCTATTCAAGAGGCTGAGACACAAGTATCGCTTGAACCTGGGAGGTGAAGGTTGCAGGGAGCTGAGATCGTGCCACTGCACTCCAGCCTGGGCAGCAAAAGCGAGACTGAATCTCAAAAACTAAAAAAAAAAGAATTCATCAATGTTCCAGTCTCCAGCACCATGAGTTAATAAACTTCTGTTCTTTATAAAAAAAAAAAAAATTACCAACGCTGGGCATGGTGGCTCATGCCTGTAATCCTAGCACTTTGGGAAGGCTGAGGCAGGTGGATCACTTGGGGTCAGGAGTTCGAGACCAGCCTGGCCAACATGGTGAAACCCCATCTCTACTACAAATTCAAAAGTTACCCAGGCATGGTGGCATACGCTTGTAATCCCAGCTATTCAGGAGGCTGAGGCAGGTGAATCGCTTGAACCTGGGAGGCAGAGGTTGCAATGAGCTCAGAACACCCCATTGTACTCCAGCCTTGAATGACAGAGCGAAACTGTCTTGGGGGGAAAAAAAAAGAGTTCACCAACTGAAACCCATGTTTAAAGTAGAGACGAAATCCTATGAGAAGGGAGTCTTAGGTACAGAAGGCTGATGGGACATGGAAGATTCCAAATATCTCTCTCTCCTCTCTCTCTCTCCTCTCTCTCTCTCTCCTCTCTCTCTCTCTCTCCTCTCTCCTCTCTCTCTCCGTTCTCTCTCTCTCCTCTCTCCTCTCTCTCCTCTCTCTCTCCTCTCTCTCTCCTCTCTCTCTTCTCTCTCTCTTCTCTCTCCTCCTCTCTCCCGCCTCTCTTTCTCTCTCTCTCTCTCTCTCTTTCCCTTTCTCGTAGCCCAGAGCCTGGTGACCCACCTACTCAGGGCCACTCCATCAGAGGACTTCACTTTTCATTTCCCTGCCACATACAACTGCTGGTCATGTGCCTCATTCTGGTTCTGCGCTGCTTTTTCTCTGTGTGCCTCTGAGTATCTTTCTTTCAATCCCTTTTCATTTTCTCCTCATTTGGGTAGGAAGATACAGACTGATAAGAGACATCCAGAGAATAGCAGGCTCCCCCGATATACGAGAACAGACTTTGAAATTAGTCAGACCTGGGGACAGGTCCCAGCTCAGAGAGAAGCTATGTGACTCCTTTAACAAGTCGGTCTGTCTGAGACTCCACTTCCTCCTCTGTCAATTATTTTATTTTTTAAGAGACAGAGTCTTGCTCTGTCATCCAGGCTGGAATGCAGTGGTACAATCGTAGCTCACTGCAGCCTCAAACTTTTGAGCTCAAGTGATCCTCCTGCCTCAGCCTCCCAAGTAGCTGAGACTACAGGCATGCACCACCACACCCAGCCTCTCCTCTGCAAATCAATACTAGTGCCTACTACCACACAGTGGTCTTCTAAAGATTAAATAATACAGTGCTTGGCTGGATGTGGTGGCTCACGCCTGTAATCCAAGCACTTTGGGAGGCCAAGGTGGGAGGATCACCTGAGATCAGGAGTTCAGCACCAGCCTGGCCAACATGGTAAAACCCTGTCTCTACTAAAAATACAAAAATATTAGTCAGGCGTGGTGGCGGGTGCCTGTAATCCCAGCTACTTGGGAGGTTGAGGCAGGAGAATCCCTTGAACCCGGGAGGCGGAGATTGCAGTGAGCTGAGATTGTGCCATTGCACTCCAGCCTGGGCGACAAGAGTGAAACTCCATCTTAAAAACAAACAAACATAGGAAGCACAAGGTAAGTGTTGTTAAAGCACTGCTAACAGTGTTATTGACTCTGATTAATTAGCTGGGAGGCTGAAAAACAAAAAGATCATGCCCTTGCATTCCAGCCTGGGTGACAAGAGTGAGGCTTTGTCTCAACAATAGTGATCTCCTGTCAGTACTGAGAGGGCATATGGGGCTATTGCCGGGTAAGGGGAAGTTGGAGACGATGCCAGTGTCTCTGAGCCACTGTCCAGGAAAGCATGGAGGAAGAGCTGGGGCTGGGGGTCAGGGGACTGGGAAAGGGAAAAGGGAGACGGGGGCTGGAAACAGGCATCCAGGGTCTAGGAGTCAGAGCAGCGGGAGGTGGTGCTTGTCTATCTCATGCCTCTGCCGCCCAGATCCCTGCATTTTCTTCTCCTCTCTCCCACTGGTTAATTAATCTCTCCAAATAAGTCTTCCATCCTGAGATTTCCCAGCGTAGACCGTAACAAGCATGTGATGAGCAGAAGCAAAGTAAAAGGAGTCAGGACATCTTGCGATTTGGGTAAGTTTTATTCATTAAGACTTCCTGGGCTGGGCACAGTGGCTCATGCCTGTAATCCCAGCACGTTGAAAGGCTGAGATGGGAGGATTGCTTGAGGTCAGGAGTTTGAGGCCAGCCTGAGCAATATAGTGAGGGCCTACCTTTCCCTCGCCATCTCTACAAGTAATTTTAAAAATTAGCTGGGTGTGATGTGCACAACTGTGGTCCTGGCTACTCAGGAGGCTTAGGTGGGAGAATCGCTTGAGCCTGGGAGGTTGAAGCTGCAATGAGCTGTGATCGCGCCACTGGACTTCAGCCAGGAAGACAGAGGCCCTGTCTCTACAAAAAATAAGACTTCCTAAACACAGGGACCACTGCAGCAGATGTTTTCTATACATCATTTAAATTAATCCCTAAAAGAGGCTAACACCTGTAATCCCAGCACTTTGGGAGGCCAAAGCAGGTGAATCACCTGAGGTTAGGAGTTCAATACCAGCCTAGCCAACATGGTGAAACCCAGTCTCTACTAAAAATACAAAACAAAAACAAAAACAACAACAACAACAAAACCAGGTGTGGTGGTGCTCGCCTGTAATCCCAGCTACTCAGGAGGCTGAGGCAGGAGGATAGCTTGAACCCGGGAGGCGGAGGTTGCAGTGAGCCAAGATCGCACCACTGCACTCCAGCCTGGGTAACAAGATCAGAACTCCATCTCATAAATAAATAAGTCCATCCTGTGGGGTAAAGGATGGATGAATGAATGAATGGATGGATTCTGTGGGGTTAAGGACGCTGCTAATGCTTGAAAATGTTAAAAAAAAAAAAAAAAAAAAATCCCCCTAGGCTCTCTCTACTCCTAACTGAAAGAGCTGAGATTAAAATGTAGATGTGTGTGAACCCAGAGCTCCTGTTTGTTCCACTGTGCCCCGAGCAAAGACAAAAGCTAGGCTCCTGCCCTCCAGAAACTGGAGAATTCAACCTTGGGGCACTCTCAGTGACCACAGCACTTGAGTTCCTCATCAAGGGGGTAGATGAAGAATCTAAGATCTAGAGGAAAAAATGTAACTAACTTGTCAACGTCACATACCATTGCAAAGGCCAGACAGGAACAGGGACCAAACCTTTCAACTCCAGCCCCAGGCTTCCCTGAGGTGACCCTGGAGGTGGATAAAGGAGCCAACACATCCCAGATGGCAGTGTACACTGGCACAAGCCTGTGCAAATGGGCACTTACATAAGCGCATTAGTAGAGCTAGAAAGAGCCTTTTTTTTTTTAATATGGAGTCTCACTCTTACCCAGGCTGTGGAGTATAGCGGCATGATCTCTGTTCACTGCAACCTCTGCCTCCCTCGTTCAAGCAATTCTTCCAGCCTCAGGAGAAAAAAAAAAAAAAAAAAAAACAGGGGCCAGGCATGGTACTCACGCCTGCAATCCCAGGACTTGGGGAGGCCGATGCGGGTAGATCACCTGAGGTCAGGAGTTTGAGACCAGCCTGGCCAACATAGCGAAACCCCATCTCTACTAAAATTACAAAAATTAGCCAGGCGTGGTTGCACATGTCTGTAATCCTAACTACTTGGGAGGCTGAGGCAGAATCCAGGAGGCAGAGATTGCAGTGAGCCTAGATCACGCCACTGCACTCCAGCTTGATGACAGAGTGAGACTCTGTCTCAAAAGTATCAAAACCAGAAGAAACATTCAGATCATTTGGTCCCACCCCTATTTCAGGTGAGGAAATGGGCTCCTGCACTGATGAGCTCACCCTTACACGGTAGACATTCAAAGATGGATTTCATGGTTCTCAATGCAGTGGCTGTTGGTTTAAGTGCCACAAAAATGACCTCAGCATACTACTAGCCTCCTGTGAGGAGAGAAACCATTAGCTAAATATCAAGGAGCGGCTCTGATGATGATAAAATGTCAGTATCAGCCTGACCTGGTAGTTTGATGGGCATCAGTGGATATCCGCCCTGGTAGGTGTGTAAGCGTTTTGAAGTAGTGCATCAGCCTAGCCAGGTAAGGCTTCTTAGGGAAAGTGGGGTAAGTTTGTGTTAGATTTCAAAGGAGTAAAGCTTTTTCTTTATTATTTCAGTAGGTTTTTGGGGAACAGGTGGTGTCTGGGCACATGGATAAATTCTTCAGCAGTGATTTCTTAGATTTTGGTGCACCCATCACCCAAGCAGTGTACATTGTACCCATTATGTAGTTTTTTGGGGTGTGTGTGTTTGAGATGGAGTCTCGCTCTTTGTCCAGGGGTGCAGGTTCAAGCAGGTCTCTTGCCTTGGCCTCCTGAGTAACTGGGACTGCAGGAATGTGCCAGTACGCCCAGCTAATTTTAGTATTTTTAGTAGAAACAAGGTTTCGCCATGTTGGCCAGGCTGGTCTCAATCTCTTGACCTGATCTGCCCGCCTCGGCCTCCCAAGGGATTATGGGCCACTGCACCTGGCCCCATTATGTCATCTTTTATCCCTCACCCCCATCCCAACCTTCCCCATGTCCCCAAAGTCCATTGTGTCATTCTTACGCCTTTGCATCCTCATAGCTTAGCTCCCACTTATGAGTGAGAACGTATGTTGTCCTGAGTTACTTCACTTACAGGAATGGTCTCCCAATTTCATCCAGGTTGCTGTGGATGCCATTGTTTCGTTCCTTTTTATGGCTGAGGAGTATTCCATGGTATAGATATGCCACATTTTCTTTATCTACACATTGACTCATGGGCATTTGGGCTGGTTCCATATTTCTGCAATTTCGAATTGTGCTGCTATAAATATGGGTGTCTTTTTCATATAATGACATATTTTCCTCTGGGTAGGTACCTAGGAGTAGGATTGCTGGATGGAATGGTAAATCTACTTGTAGTTCTTTAAGGAATATTTAAAGCAGTACAAAGTCTTAAGGATTGGGGTATAGGAAGAAAAAGAGGAGAAGAATGTGTCTGAGTTGAGTGCCTCCAGAGGAAGGCAGGACGGTTGACCTTGGCTGGGTGTGCAGCTGGACAAGATTCTAGTAATTTGGGGCAGTACTGACCATAAAGATGATTTATTGCAAGTACCTTATCTGTGATTGATGGTAAATGCCAAGGGGTATTGTTAGGGAAGGATCCAACAGAATTCAAAACAGTTGACTACAGCACAAGGCTGGAGCCTCTGGCTCTCTAAGGTTCCAGGGCCAGAACACCAAGTAGGGGACATTGAGAAAAGGCAAACTTGGGAGAAATAAGGATAGCATAACTAATTCCTTCACTTACAATAATTCAGCAAACACCACAGATAAACAGACCTCAAATCTTTGATTCTGGGAAACTGAGTTTAGTGGAGTTGCCAAAATGACACTGGGATTAGAGGATGACACAGAGCCTGCCTGGGGCAGGAGGGTTGTCAGCCAGGACGTGGCATAGGCGTGCAGCCTTGGAGGATGACTGGAACCTTCGAGACAGCCTGCGCAGTCACGTGAGTCCCTCACTCCAATCTGGGGACAGGGGAAGGGAACAAAAGACGATGCTGGATGTGACCTTGTGAAGGACCACAAGTGCCATGCTAAGGAGTGTGGATTCGATTCTGATGGCTGAGAGGGACGGTTAAGCAAAGAATTGATATCTCTGCATCAGAAGGTGCCGTTCTGATTGGTGGCATGGGAAAGTGATTCAGAGGTTTGCTGGAGACTAGAGGATCAGGAGTGTCTGTTGGAGGCACAGCAGATCACACCTGTAATGCCAGCACTTTGGGACGCCAAGGCGGGCGGATCACTTGAGGTCAGGAGTTTGAGACCAGTTGGGCCAACAGGGTGAAACCCTGTCTATAAAAACACAAAAATTAGCCAGGTGCAGTGGGGGCACCTGTAATCCCAGCTACTCTGGAAGCCGAGGCAGGAGAATTGCTTGAACCCAGGAGATGGAGGTTGCAGTGAGCCGAGATTGTGCAACTGCGCTCCAGCCTGGGTAACACAGTGAGGCGCTGTCTCAGCAAGGAAAGAGAAAACAGAACTCAGGGGAAAGAGAACTTCCAAGGCGGAAGTGCATTCATGGTGTCCAGTTGCATCTGAGGGTGCAGGAAAGAGGATTGATCTAGACTGAATCTTCCTGATTTTGGCATGGGACAGCTCCATTCCCAGAAAGAGGGAGGCTTGGGTTAGAAATAGCAAATGGAGTTTGGGATAGGTTGAGTTGGAAAGGTTGGTGGAAGTGTTCAGAAGGTGGTGGAAAATATGGTTCTGGGCTGGGTGTGGTGGCTCATGCCTGAACCTCAGCATTTTGGGAGGCCAAGGCTCACCTGAGCCCAGGAGTTTGAGACCAGCCTGGGCAACAAAGCAAGACCCCCCATCTCCACACAAATAAAATTAATCAGGTGTTGTGGTAGACACCTGTAGTCCCAGCTACACAGGAGGCTGAGGTGGGAGTTTTGCTTGAAGCCGGCAGCTTGAGACCAGCCTGGGTAACATAGCTAGACCCCATCTCTACAAAAAATACTCTTTTTTAATTAAAAAAAACATTTTTAAGGTTTTTTTGTTTTGTTTTTGTTGTTGTTTTTAAGGCCAGGAACAGTGGCTCATGCCTGTAATCCCAACACTTTGGGAAGCCAAGGTAGGTGGATCACCTGAGGTCAGGAGTTCAAAACCAGCCTGACCAATATGGAGAAACCCCGTCTCTACCAAAAATACAAAAATTAGGTGGGCACAGTGGTGGGTGCCTGTAATCCCAGCTGCTCGGGAGGCTGAGGCAGGAGAATCACTTGAACCTGGGAGGTGGAGGTTGTGGTGAGCAGAGATTGCACCATTGCACTCCAGCCTGAGCAACACAGCAAGACTGTCTCAAAAAAATAATAAACAAAAATAAAGTTTTTTTAATTAAAAAATTAAGTTTTTTATATTTTAAAATTTTAAGTTTTTTAAAACAAAAAAGTTCTTTAAAATTTTTAAAAATTGTTTTTTAAAATTAATTTTTTTCAATTAAAAAATTTTTAAATCTTTAAAAAATATTTAAAGAAGTTAAAAAAAAAATTTTAACATATATGGGCTGGGCGTGGTGGCTCCCACCTGTAATCCAGCACTTTAGGAGGCTGAGGCCAGTGGATCACCTGGGGTTGGGAGTTCGAGACCAGCCTGACCAATATGGTGAAACCCCCATTTCTGCTAAAAATACAAAATTAGCTGGGCATTGTTGCAGGCTCTTTTAATACCACCTACTCAGGAGGCTGAGGCAGGAGAATCGCTTGAACCCGGGAGGCAGAGGTTTCGGTGCACCGAGATCACACCATTGTGCTCCAGCCTGGGCAACAGGAGCAAACTGCTCAAAAATTAAAAAAAGACCAAACAACAGAGGGGACCCTTCCAGGCCTCTAATCTGAAGCATTTGTGCGGACTCCTGAGCACACCTGGAGGAAGCCCCTCCTCTTTCCAGTGTAACGTAGCAGAACACTGCCCTCTGGTGACAAACTGTAGAGCTGCTTTTCCCTGGAACTCTAAGCCTTAGTTTTTTGTTTTGTTTTGTTTTAAAGAAAGCAGATGCTTTAAGGTTTGGGGTGGTTTTTTGTTTTGTGGTTTTTTATTGTTGTTGTCGTTTGAAATAGACTGTAGCTCTGTTGCCAGGCTGGAGTGTAGTGGGGCAATCTCAGCTCACTGCAACCTCTGACTCCCTGGTTCAAGCGATTCTCCTGCCTCAGCTCCCAGAATAGCTGGAATTACAGGCACATGCCACCACGCCCAGCTCATTTTTGTATATTTAGTAGAGACGGGGTTTCACCACATTGGCCAGGATGCTCTCGCTCTCCTGACCTCGTGATCTGCCCACCTCGTTCTCCCAAAATGCACCCATGGTCTCAGCTACTTGGGGCGCTGAGGCAGGAGGATTCAGACATGTTAAGGCAGGAGGACTGCCTGAGTCTGGGAGGTCGAGGCTGCAGCGAGCTGTGATAACATTACCACACCCTAACCTAGGTAACAGAGTCTCAAAAATAATAGGTAGGGTGCGGTAGCCCATGCCTGTAATCCCAGCACTTTGGGAAGCCGAGGCAGATGGATTGCTTGACCCCAGGAGTTCAAGACCAGCCTGGGTAATGTGGTGAAACCCTGTCTTTACAAAAAATAGAAAAATATGGGCAGGCACGGTAGCTGACGCCTGTAATCCCAGCACTCTGGGAGGCCTTGGTGGGTGGATCACCTGCAGTCAGGAGTTTGAGATCAGCCTGGTGAACATGGTGAAACTTCATCTCTACTAAAAATACAAACATTAGCTGAGCATGGTGGAACATGACTGTAGTCCCAGCTACCCAGGAGGCCGAGGCAGGAGAATCGCTTGAACCTGGGAGGCGGAGGCTGGAGTGAGCCAAGATGGTGCCAGTGCACTCCAGCCTGAGCCGTAAAGTGAGATGAGACACTGTCTCAAAAAATGAACAAATGAACGAACAAATGAATGAATGAAAAAGCTGGATGAGTTGGTGCACACCTGTGGTCCCAAATACTTGGGGGGCTGAAATGGGAGGATTGTTTGAACATGGGAGGAGGAAGTTGCAGTGAGCCGAGATGGCACCACTGCACTCCAGCCTCGGCAACAGAGCAAGATCCAGTCTCAAAAGTGATGATGATGATGATGATCTGTGACTCTGCATCTAAAAGGAAGTACTGGAATTCTCCTGACCATGGCAGCAGGTGCTCTGACTCATGAAGGCTGCTCTTCCTCATAAGGTGGCTGCCCCCTTGGACAGGGTGGACAGTCTTCCCTGGTCGATATTTTCTCTGTGACTGAGAGAGAAATGATGAACCCAGGATTGCAATGGGTTTGTCCTGAATCCAGCAAAGGGAAAGAAAAGGGAATCATAAACCAACTGTCCCGGGGCAGGAGAGATAATGGATTCGCTATTCTATCAGCACAGGGCCAGGAGGTGTGCAGGGAGTCAGGTGGCCTCTGTGCCTGGAAGATTCTCACGTTGCTCCAGAGCCTTCACTCACATGACTCTCTCTGCAGGACCGGTCGTTTCTGCCGCTCAGCACCAGCCCACTCCACACAGAGATCAGCCGGGAGAACCCTGGCTCCCTCCAGTCCTTTTCTCCCCGCCAGGTGCAACTCTTCCTCTTCCCTGTAAGCTGGAAAAGAGGATGCCTGGCTCCCTAGGTATGGATGAAGTGGGATTTAGGAGGCGGGACAGAACTGGGAAGGGTGGGTGGCCAGGTCTGAAGGAGACCCCTTGGGTGCCTGGAAGCGCGCAGAGCAAGGCACAGCAGCTCCAGCCATCTGAATTTCTGGGGGACACTGGACAGTGGGAAGTGAGGGGTGCCCAGGACTGATTGGGGGGAGGTTTCTGGGTTCCTGAGGGAGTGTGGGGTCAGGGAGTGAGAAGCAAGGAGTGGGCCTCAAAAGGCTGGGCATGGGGAGGCTGGGCGCAGTGGCTCACTCCTGTAATCCCAGCATGTTGGGAGGCCAAGGCGGTGGATCACCTGAGCTCAGGAGTTTGAGACCAGCCTGACCAATATGGCAGAAACCCCATCTCTACTAAAAATACAAAAATGAGTCAGGTGTGGTGGTGGGCGCCTGTAATCCCAGCTGCTTGGGAGGCTGAGGCAGGAGAATCACTCGAACCCGGTAAGTGGAGGTTGCTGTGAGCCAAGATCATGCCACTGCACTCCAGCTGGGTGACACAGTAAGACTCCGTCTCAAAAAAAAA
>NW_022437261.1:72915-105196 GCF_009761245.1 Sapajus apella
AAATGGTGGCTGGGCGTGGGGTTCTGGGGGCTAGGACAGGCAAAAGGCATGCCAGTGTCTGGGAGGGAGGCATCATGGTGACCCTTTTCCAGCCTGCACAGCTGTCCCCACTGCAGACCCCAACGCGAGCCGCTGGCTGGAGTCCAACTGGACGGCCCTGCAGGAGTTTGTGATCCTGGGCTTTTCTGCATGGCCCCTGGGGCTCCGTGTAGTGCTCTTCGCCCTCCTCTTCCCGCTCTACCTGGCCACACTGGCGGGGAACCTGCTGATCCTAGGCCTGGCCCTGGTGGACCCCGCCCTGCACTCACCGATGTACTTCTTCCTGGGGGCGCTGTCCGCAGTGGAGGCAGCCTACACGCTGGTGCTGACACCGCGCATGCTGGCCAGCTTCCTCCTGCCCCCTGGGGGCCAGGCTGTGGCCCCCTCCACCTGCGCCACCCAGATGGGCCTCTTTGTGGCCCTGGGGGGCTCCGAGTGCCTGCTCCTGGCCGCCATGGCCCTAGACCGCTACCTGGCCATTTGCCATCCGCTCTACTACCCTCAGCTCATGACCACAGGTGTCTGCTGGGGCCTGCTGGCTGCCTGCTGTGTGGGTGGCTCCGTCCTAGCCTTGGGCCTCACCATGGCCATCTTCCAGCTGCCTTTCTGCCGTGGCGGCCTGGTCAATCACGTCTTCTGCGACCTCCCAGCTGTGCTGGTGCTGGCCTGCGGGTCCCGGGCCCTGCAGGAACGCATCCTCCTGGCAACCTGCCTGCTGCTGCTGGTGCTGCCCCTGCTCCTCATCCTGCTCTCCTATACCCGGGTGCTGGTGGTCATCCTGGGTGTTGGGGGGGCTGTGGGCCGCCGCAAGGCCTTCAACACAGTGGCGTCCCACCTCACCGTGGCCGTGCTCCACTACGGCTGTGCCACGGCCATGTACGCCAGGCCCCTGAGCAGCCGTTCCCTCGAGGAGGACAAGCTGGTCTCGCTCATCTACATCAACGTCACCCCGCTGCTGTACCCGGCCATCTACACGCTGCGAAACCGGGACATGCAGGGGGCCCTGCAACGCGTGGTCCGCCAGAGGACGCCGGGGATGGGCCACCAGGAGGATCTCGCCTGATGCTGGTGCCAGGTAGTGTTTGTCCTGAGATTTGCCCCACTCAGGGGGGTGGGGGAATCTCACCATTCCAGAGCCATCTGAGCCTCCCCGACGCCTACTGCACATAAATCTAAGTGTATAGCACTCAAGTACCGCCAATCCAACTCTAGCCTTGCGCTGCTGCGTCTGATGTCTTGCACTGGATAGTTCTTTGTTGTTGGGGGACGTCCAATGCATTATAAGATGCTCAGCCACATCCTAGGTCTTTCTCTATTCATTGAATGCCAGGGCATCCTCCACCTCACTCCTCCCTGTGATGATCAAAAATGTTATTGGGCCGGGTGAGGTGGCTCATGCCTGTAATCCCAGCACTTTGGGAGGCCAAGGAAGGAGGATCTCAAGTCCAGGAGTTTGAGACCAGCCTGGCCAACATGGTGAAACCCCATCTCTACAAAAACTGGCCGGGTGTAACGCCGTGTGCCTGCAGTCTCAGCTAGGTGGGAGGCTGAGGCAGGAGGATTGCTTGAGCCCAGGAGGTGGAGGCTACAGTGAGCTATGATCGCAGCACTGTACTCCAGCCCAGGTGACAGAGCAAAGCCCTGTCTCAGAAACAAAACAAAAAGGAAAATACCTCCTGAAGGGCCCATTTAGGAGTCAGGAACCTCAGAGGCACGGTCCGTGCAGGTAACCTCTGCCTATGTACCCTGGCTGGCAAACGTGCACACCTGTCAGGGCTGATTGGGAAGAATTATGTCTATGCCAGTGAGGAGCACCAAGAAGGAAGCTGCCAATGGCCTCAGAAGTCTTGGAAGAGGAAGAGTCTATTCTCATACCATCTCTATCCTTATCTGTGGCTTGAGGCTTGTGTCTGGGAACATGAAACACAAGCCCCAGCCCTGGAGCAGGAGAGCCTCCCAACTTTCCCCAAATCCTACAGGTATGTGGGATTTGAATGTTCCTAAGAGAGAGATTGAGGACAGCCTTTTTTTTTTTTTGAGACAGGGTCTTGCATTGTTGCCCAGGCTGGAGTGCAGTGGCACAATCTCAGCTCACTGCAACCTCCGCCTCCCGGGTTCAAGTGATTGTCCTGCCTCAATCTCAAAGTAGCTGGGATGACAGGTGCCTGCCACAGCACCCAGCTAATTTTTCATATTTTCAGTAGAGACAGGGTTTTCACCATGTTGGCCAGGCTGGTCTCAAACTCCTGACCTCAGGTGATCTGCCCGCCTCGGCCTCCCAAAGTACTGGGATTACAGGCATGAGCCACTGCACCTGGCCTAGGACAGCTCTTTTTAAGGATTTTATTGTTTAGAGCAGTTTACGTTCAGAGGAAGGTACAGAGACATTCCATTTGCCCCGTCCCTAAATAAGATGCACCTCATTAAGGTTATCTATGTCAGATTCCTGAGAAACAGGTTGAGGGAGTCTGTCTCCAAAATATTTTGTTTACTTCCAAAAGCTATTTCAAAGACCATGACACATTTCTGATTTTTTCTTTTTTTCTTTTTTGAGACAGAGTCTCACTCTGTCACCCAGGCTGGAGTGCAATGGCACGATCTTGGCTCACAGCAACCTCCACCTGCCAGGCTCAAGCAATTTTCCTGCCTCAGCCTCCTGCGTAGCTGGGACTACAGGCGTGCGCTACCACACCTGGCTTTTTGTATTTTTAATAGAGATGGGGTTTCACTATGTTGGGCAGGCTGGTCTCGAACTCCTGACCTCAGGTGATCCGACCACATTGGCCTCCCAGAGTGCTGGGATTACAGGTGTGAGCCACCACGCCCAGCCTGATTGTTCCATTTCTTAACTAGGATATGAATATGGCCAGTCCAAATTCGAACTTAGATGAGATACAGGTCAGTGCATATGGACTCAGCCAGGTAAACTCTTGCCCTACCCAGAGCCCAAGGAGAGACAGACAAGCTGTCTGTCTCCAGTCTGCCTTCTCCCTGGATGTACAGCTTGTGGAGAAGGTTCTGCACTTACGAGTTACTTCAGAGCCACTTCTCTGTCTTGTGCAGCCCCCACGGTCTTGTTTGTTACCCTTCCATACCCTTTCACATTCAAGCTTCTAAGTAAACAAAATCAAACACACAGAACAGCTACAGTGTCAACTTACTTTCCCGAGAGCTGAATTATGCATCTAAAAGGATGTCACTGGTGGTGGTTCATCGTGGCTGGTTGTTTTCAGTGGAAAAGTTTTCACTTCATTTTTGTTTATTGAGACAGGGTCTCGCTCTGTCACCCAGGCTGGAGTGCAGTGGTGTGACCATGGCTCACTACAACCTCAACCTCCTGGTAAGTTTCCAGGTGCCGGCTATGTAGAGGGTACCGAAAGCCAGATATAAGGTTCGTGAGTTGACGCTGTAGCTGTTCTATGTGTTTGATTTTGTTTACTTAGAAGCTTGAATGTGAAAGGGTATAGAAGGGTAACAAAGGGTAAGTGATTCTCCCACCTCAGCCTCCCAAGTAGCTGGGCCTACAGGCATGTGCCACAGTGCCTAGCTGCTGGGTTTTTTTTTTTTTTTTGGTTCAGACAGGGTCTTACCATGTTGCCCAGGCTGTCTTCAACTCCTGGGCTCAAGTATCCACCTTGACTTTCCCAAGTGCTGGGATTATAGGCATGAGCTACTGCCCCGGTGATTTTCACTTTAGACAGTCCACCGTATTGCCAGAAAAGGGAGTCCCAACATGGAAATATAACTTTTGAGATGGAGTCTTGCTCTGTCACCGAGGCTGAAGTGCAGGGGTGCAATCTCGGCTCACTGCAACCTCTACCTCCTGGGTTCAAGAGATTCCCCTGCCTCAGCCTCCCAAGTAGCTGGGCCTACAGGTGCCCGACAATGCCTGGCTAGTAAAGCTGGGTTTTCGCTAGGCTGGTCTTGAACTCCTGACTTCAGGTGATCCAACCGCCTTAGCGTCTTGAAGTGCTGGGATTACAGTTATGAGTGACCATGCCCAGTGGGAAATAAAACTTACGCACTAGTTGATTGCGAGTTACCAGTTGTCATGAAGCTGTTAGCTTCCAGGCTCAGGAGTTCTGTAATATGTGACAACAACAGAAGAAGTGGTGTGAGGTGCTGTAGTAGACCTCTGGTTTAATAATACATTCATCTTATTCTCACTATATATCACAAACACAGAAGGGTATAATTTAGTATAGAAAGCCTTGATAGATATTGTACATATTATGACATATGTCTACAAATTCACAATTGTGTTCTGTTCACCGGTGCCACTCAAAAACAAAAATTACCTGTCTGTGGCAGTCAGGAACACACCCCTCTGTCCCTCTGGGGTGGTTCTGATGCTTTTTTAGATCCATTTGTCTTAATGATTTCATTTCTTCCCATAGTGTGGGCAACAAGAATTAAACTCCATCTCAAAAGACAAAAAAAAAAAAGCTTCCTATCCACAGTTGTCTTTAAGTATATCCTGGCTGGGCGCAGTAGCTCAATCCTGTAATCCCAGCACTTTGGGAGGCCGAGGCGGGTGGATCATGAGGTCAAGAGTTCAAGACCAGCCTAGCCATCATGGTGAAACCCCATTTCTACTAGAAACACAAAAGTTAGCTGGGTGTGGTGGCGCATGCCTGTAGTCCCAGCTACTAGGAGGCTAAGGCAGGAGAATCGCTTGAACCCGGGAGGTGGAGGTTGCAGTGAGCCAAGATCGTACCACTGCACTTCAGACTGGGTGACAGAGTAAGATCTGTCTCAAAAAAAATAAAAATTATCCTACAAAAACAGATCATTCTAGCACACCATGACCCTTCCAGCATTAGTTTTAAACAGACTTTCAAAGACTGAGTCTCACTCTGTTACTCAGGCTGGAGAACAGTGGTGCAATCCTGGCTCACTGCAACCTCTGCCTCCCGTGTCCAAGTAATTCTCCTGCCTCAGCCTCCCAAGTAGCAGGGATTACAGGCACCCACCACACCTGGCTAATTTTGTGTACTTTTAGTAGAGACGCGGTTTCACCATGTTGGCCAGGCTGGTCTTGTTTCTTTTCTTTTTTTTTGAGACCGGGTTTTGCTCTTGTTGCCTAAGCTGGAGTGCAATAATGGTGTTATCTTGGCTCACTGCAACCTCCACCTCCCAGGTTCAAGTGATTTTTCTGCCTCAGCCTCCCAAGTAGCTGAGATCACAGGTATGGATCACAGGTATGCGCCACCACGCCCAGCTAATTTTTCGTATTTTTAGTAGAGACATTTTCTCCATGTTTGTCAGGCTGGTCTCGAACTCCTGACCTCAGGGGATCTACCTGCCTCAGCCTCCCAAAGTGCCGGGATTACAGGTGTGAGCCACCTCGCTCAGCTGACTATGCTTTTCTTAAGCCACCAAATTGCAGAATTTCATCCCGATATGGAACCTTTGCCTAGGTGGTGTCGTAGTTTTGGTGGAGGGCTCTCCCCGATGTCCCTCCTGGATGTTTGGTGGCTGCACTATGTGACTTGGTAACAGTCCCGCCGTCTCCTCTTCAACCACGCAGCTTCTCTCTGGTGTGGAGCTGGTGATGTTGGGTGAGGCTTGCCTTCTGGGAGGTCTTCCTGCAGTGTGAGCACTGGTAGGGCTTTTTCCCCATGTGAGTCCGCTGGTGTGTGATGTGAGTCTGCTGGTGAGTGATGAGGCAGGAGTTCTGGGAGAAGGCTTTCCCACGCTCTGTGCACCTATAGGACTTCTCCCCGTGTGAGTCCTCTGATGCAGGATAAGGTATGATTTCTGGAAAAAGCCCTTTCCACAGTTGCTGCAGCCATAGGGCTTCTCTCCTGTGTGGACGCTGTAGTGGATGATGAGGCACGATTTCGCGAGAGGGACCTCACGCATTCCCTGCAGCCGCAGGGCTTCTCTCCCGTGTGGGAGCGATGGTGCTTGATGAGGCATGACTTGTGGGAGAAGGTTTTCTCACACCCCAAACACTGGTAACACTTTGCTTCGGCATGGGTGGTCCCAGGGACAGAGAGGCCTGGCTTCTGGAAGATCGTTTTACCATGTCTGCTGACGCTACTGGGTTTCTCTTTTGTGTGACTTCCCTTTCTGTTGGGGCAAACCTTCTTCCTGAAACCACTCCCTTGTTCACTGCACGCAAAGGATATCTCCCCATTGTGGACCCCGTGATGTACCATGAGGTCCAATCTGCAGGAGAAGGCTTTCCCACACTTTGTGCCTGCGTGGGGTTTCTCACTACTGGCTCCCTGATCTGCCTGAAGGCCTGCGTTACAGCTTAAAGCTTTTCCACACTGGTTACATTCACTTGGATTCACTCCTGAAGGTGGAGTTTCAAGCTTCGAAGAGAGAAACAAGTTCCCACGGCTGTCACACTCAAATCTCCTCCTTGCCAGGTAGGTGTTAGGAGTGAGGTCCAGGTGGACTTCCCACATGAGTCATAGGTGTGACCTCCTGTTTGGAGGGAACGAGGTTTGTGTTCTGATGAAGTTTCCCCCCAAGTTGGTTATATTCATGAAGCCCATTTTGGGTCCAGTCTTTCTCGTCGAAAAGACAGCATTGCTCAAATGTTGGTCTTGGTGTTGCTGTTGTCTATCTGGTTGGGTAACAACTTGCCAAGCTTCTAGAAAAAATAACACAAACTTTGTTGTTGTTGTTGTTGTTGTTTTGAGATGGAGTCTTGCTCTGCTGCCACGCTGGAGAGCAGTGGTGCAATCTTGGCTCACTGCAAACTCCGCCTCCCTGGTTCAAACGATTCTTCCGCCTCAGCCTCCCAAGCAGCTGGGACTACAGGTGCCTGCCACCATGCTGGGCTAACTTTTTGTATTTTTAGTAGAGACAGGGTTTCACCATGTTGGCCAGGGTGGTCTTGATTCCTTGACCTCCTGATCCGCCTCAGCCTCCCAAAGAGCTGGGATTACAGGGGTGAGCCACCATGCCCGGCTGTTGTTGTTTTTTGAGATGGAGTCTGGCCCTGTCGCCCAAGCTGGAGTGCACTGGCGTGATCTCGGCTCGCTGCAACCTCCACTTGCCAGGTTCAAGTGCTTCTCCTGCCTCAGCCTCCCAAGTAGCTGGATTACAGGCATGAGCCATCACACCTGGCTAAATTTTGTATTTTGGTAGAGATGAGGTTTCACAATGTTGGCCAGGCTGGTCTTAAACTCCTGACCTCAAGTGATCCACCTGCCTTGGCATCCCAAAGTGCAGGGATTACAGAGGTGAGCCACTGCACCCGCCATACACTTATTAATCTTGGAGTATTGTATCACAAAATTGGTGCAGAAAACCTTGAAGGGAAGATTCATTTTGTGATTTCAAGCCTCACTGCCTGTGATCTCAGCTACTCGGGAGGCTGAGGAGGGAGGACTGCTTGAGCCTGGGAGGTTGAAGCTGTAGTGAGCCAGGATCATACCACTGCACTCCGGCCTGGGTGATGGAGTGAAACTCTGTCCCAAAAAGTAGTAAAGGCAAGTACCTGGCCCCTCCCTTGAGGCCGAGGTTACACAAAGGCCTTCATGATCAGCACTTCTTGCATGCTTCTCACCTTATACTCCCTTTCATTCTGTTTACTGACTGGATTTTCTCAAAGCATGAGGTCCTTTTTTTTTTTTTTTTTTTTTTTGAGATGGAGTTTTGTTCTTGTTGCCCAGGCTGGAGTCCAATGATGCTCTCTTAGCTGACTGCAGCCTCTACCTCCCAGGTTCAAGCAATTGTCCTGCCTCAGCCTCCGGAGTAGCTGGAATTACAGGCACCCACCATGACTCCTAGCTAATTTTTTCTATTTTTAGTAGAGATGGGTTTTCACTATGTTGGCTAGACTAGTCTCCAATTCCTGGCCTCAGGTGATCCACCCGTCTTGGCTTCCCAAAGTGCTAGGATTACAGGCGTGAGCCACTGCACCCGACCATTAGGTCCTTATTTATTTTTTGGAGACCGAGTCTCATTGTCGCCCAGGGTGGAGTGCAATGGTGTGATCTCAGCTCACTGCAACCTCTGCTTCCCGGGTTCAAGCAATTCTCCTGCCTCAGTCTCCTGGGTAGCTGGAACTGTCTATGGCCATACCACCCTGAATGTGCCTGATCCCATCTGAATACCTGGGACTACAGGCACATGCCACCACACCCAGCTAATTTTTGTATTTTAGTAGAGATGGAGTTTCACCATGTTGCCCAGGCTGGTCTTGAACTCTTGAGCTCAGGCAGTCCACCCACCTCAGCCTCCCAAAGTGCTAGGATTATAGGTGTGAGCCATTGTACCAGGCCATAGGTCCTTATTGTTAAAGAAATTACCTTAGAGCTAGGGGTCTTTTCTGCAGTGACTTATTCTCACATGGACTTACGGATCATTATGATGTCCAGCAGAAGAACACTAGAGTACACACAAGCCATCCTGGCCTCAGTCAGATTCCCTGCTGTCTCCTGATGCCTGTATTACCACTTTGATGATTTTGTTTTGGGAACAGGGTCTCACTTCAACCTCAAACTCCAAGCCTCTGGTGATCCTCCCACCTCAGCCTCCCAATTAGCTAGGGTGACAGGTCCATGCCACCATGTCCAGCTAGGATTTAAAATTGTTTTTGTAGATATGGGGGTCTCACTATGTTGCCCAGGCTTGTTTTGAGCTTCCAGGTTCAAGTGATCCTCCTGCCTCCCAGTTAGCCAGGCATGGTGGCTCATGCCTAGTTTTTTTTCCGGTAGAGATGGAGTTTTACTATGTTGCCTCAAAACGATTCTTTTGGCTCAGCCTCCACAAATGCTG
The DNA here is from genome assembly GCF_009761245.1 of Sapajus apella. Lineage (NCBI taxonomy): Eukaryota > Metazoa > Chordata > Mammalia > Primates > Cebidae > Sapajus > Sapajus apella. The sequence continues at coordinate 81,697 of NW_022437261.1, forward strand.
AGATTACAGGCATGAGCCACCATACCTGAACACAAGAGAAAGCCTGTTTTATAACCACAGGGAAAAGACTGAAGATCCTACAGGAAGACTTAGCAACCAAGATCTTAGTGGGGACAGCAGAGCAGAATAAAAGGACAAATGAAAATAGACGGTCGGGCATATGGATCATGCCTGTAGTCCCACCTCAGGAGGCTGAGGCAGGAAGATCCCTTGAGCCCAGGAGTTCGAGAACACCCTGGACAACATAGGGAGACCCCATCTCTACAAAAATAAATAAAAAATTGGCTCAGTGTGAAGGCGTGTGCCTGTAGTACCATCAACTCGGGAGGCTGAAGTAAGAGGATTGCTTGAGCCCAGGAGTTGGAGGCTGCAGTGACTTATGATCACTCCATTGCACTCCAGTCTGGATGACAGAGCAAGTCCTTGTCTCAAAGGGGGCCAGGTGCAGTGGTTCAAGTCTGTAATCCCAGCACCTTAGGAGGCAAAGGCGGGAGGATCACCTGAGGTCAGGAGTTCAAGACTAGCCTAGCCAACACAGACAAACCCCATCTCTACTAAAAAAAAATATATATATATATATATATACACACACAAAAATTAGCTGGATATGGTGGCACACACTTGTAATCCCAGCTAAGCAGGAGGCTGAAGCAGGAGAATCATTTGAACCCAGGAGGCAGAGGTTGCAGTGAGTCGAGATCACACCACTGCACTGCAGCCTGGGTGACAGAGCCAGACTCTGTCTCAAAAAGAAAAAGAGAAAATAGACCATGCCTTTCTCTAAAATCCAGGAACAGGAAAGGAAGTGTGCAGTGATGTGTGCAAGTGGCAGCATCACTGAGCATCTCAAGGTTTAGGGCCGAATGTCCTAAACAAAGATCTCAGCTTCTTGCAAAGATCTGAGGCTTTTTTTTTTTTTTTTTTGAGACAGAATCTCACTCTATCGCCCAGGCTGGAGTGCAATCTCGGCTTATAATCTCTGCCTCCCAGGTGCAAGCAATTCTCCTGCCTCAGCCTCCCGAGTAGCATGCTACCACGCCTGGCTAATTTTTGTATTTTTAGTAGAGATGGAGTTTCACCATGTTGGACAGGATGGTCTCGATCTCCTGACCTCAGGTGATCCACCTACCTTGGCCTCCCAAAGTGCTGAGATTACAGGCGTGAGCCATTAGCTGGACCAAGATCCCAGGCTTTTAAGAACAGTTGCCTGAAGCAAGAGAACATCCAGCCAGGTGTGGTGGCTCACACTTAAAATCCCAGCACTTTGGGAGGCTAAGGTGGGTGGATCACCCGGGGTGAGGAGTTTGAAACCAGCCTGACCAATATGGTGTAAACCCCGCCTCTACTAAAAACACAAAATTAGCTGGGTGTGGTGGCGGGCACCTGTAATCCCAGCTACTTGGGAGGCTAAGGCAGGTGAACTGCTTGAACCCGGGAGGCGGAGGGTGCAGTGAGCTCAAATTGCACCACTGCACCCCAAACTGGGCGACAGAATAAGACTTGTTCTCAAAACGAGAGAACATCCATGGTTCTGCTTTGTAGACTTCCGGGAGCCTCATCCCCCGGCCCCTGCAGGCCGCCTGCTCACCTGGGAAGTGCCACATGCTCATCTCCTCCTCCTCCATCCATAGCTCTTTCCCCTGCTCCAACCTGAAGATCACAGCTGGTTTGCCAACTTGACACCGTGTTTGGGAGAAACAGTTATCGGATTTGTGCTGAGCCAGCTGGGCCTTCCCAGCAAGTGGACTGTTAGTTCAGCCTGCAAAACAAAAGGTGGACATCTCAGCCACGGAAAACCTGATTCACTTGGGAGGTAACTCCACAAAGACTCCAAGTGAGATCCAGACTCTGACTGCTGAAACCCAAGGCCAAGCCCTTTTATTTTTGACACAGGGTCTTGTTCTTTTAACCAGCTTGGAGTGCAATGGCACAATCACAGCTCGCCACAGCCTCAACCTCCTGCACTTAAGCAAGCCTCCTGCCTCAGCCTCCCGAGTAGTTGGGACTACAGGCATGCATCATCATGCTTAATTTTTTAATTTTTTGGTAGAGACGGGATCTTGCTATGTTGCCCAGGCTAGTCTTGAACTTGGGCCTCAAGTGATCCTTCCATTTCAGACTCCCAAGTAGCTGGGACTGCAGGCACATGCCACCATGCCTGGCTAATTTTTTATTTTTAATTTGTATAGATTGAGTCTTGCTATGTTGCCCAGTCTGGTCTTGAACCCGTGGCCTCAAGCAATCCTCCCACCTCAGCCTCCCAAAGTGCTGGGATCAAAACCATGAGCCACCACACCTAGCCTAGCACTTTTAGTGCACGAGAGGCTTCCCAGTTTTATACAACTAAGAAAGGAAAGAGGTCATGTAACCCAAAGAACACTAGGAACCCTTCCTCACCCACAGAGAGCAAGTGGCTGCAGTCCTCCAGCATCACGTCCCGGTACAGGGTCCTCTGCTCCAGGTCCAGCTGCTGCCACTCTTTCCAGGTGAAGCCCACAGCCATGTCCCCGAAGGACAGTGATCCCTAGAACAGCACACGGCTGATTAATGTGGAGTGGTTGGCAATGGGTACCATGGCAAAAGCATAGAGGAAACAGATCTTACCACCTTCCAAAGTCACTTTCCCCATGTTAAGTAATATCGGAAGCTTAGCACACCCCTAACTTTGTACTACATTTTGTGGGAGAGAAAAAAAGATTAGAAAAAAAAAAATCTCGGCCGGGTGTGGTGGCTCATGCCTGTAATCCCACCACTTTGGGATGCTGAGGTGGGTGGACCACTTGAGGTCAGGAGTTCGAGACCAGCCTGGCCAACATGGTAAAACCCCATCTCTACTAAAAATACAAAAATTAGCTGGGCATGGTGGCAGGTGCCTGTAATCCCAGCTATACAGGAGGCTGAGGCAGGAAAATCACCTGAACCTGGGAGACAGAGGTTGCAGTGAACTGAGATCCTGCCATTGCACTCCATTCTGAACAACAGAGTGAGATTCCATCTCAAAAAAAAAAAAAAAAAAAATCTCATTACTGGATCTCCATTCATTCCTTCAGTGACCAAGCATCTTCCAAGGACCTGGCATACTGCTGGTGTTTACTAGGTGCTTGGGGTCAAGGGCTGAACACAGAATTGTTCCTGTTCTAAAGGTGCTGCTGCCAGATGAACACATGAACACAGCCGTACGGTCCAATTACACTGAAGGTGGTGGTAGACATGCAGTTACGTACAGAATGGGCATGAGGAAGATGGCAGCCAGATCCAATATACTCATGTCACGTGAAGTTTCCTAGGAGGTCACGGGTGAGCAGAATCAAAGATAAACGGTGATCTGATGTCTGAAGGATATTCCTAGCAAGACACCTGGCATGAGCAAAGGAGGCACAGAAAAGTCTGGTAGAAACTAGGAACAGAATGAAATGCAGGGTATAAGGGGTGTGTGGGAGAGGGAGAGAGCCCACGAGCAGCTCACAGAAGTGACTGTTTTCCCTATAGGAAATGGGGACTCCCACATCATAGTAATTAAGGGAGGGAACTACAGATGATCTGATGTGGAAAAAGGGTGAGAGCCACAGGAAGGGAGGATAACAGAAGATCAGTTAGCACACGATTCGAATCCTCAATGTAAGATAGAGTGTTCAACAAGGCAGCAGCAAGGGAAATGTAGAGAAGGGATTCCACAAATGCAGGACCGGGCTGGGCCTCCCTCACCCCTCCCATCCCCTCGCTCCATGAATTAGAGACCCCCATTTAAATCTTTTCAATTTATACCTATTAGAAGAACATATAAGAGGGTATATCTAGATATGTGTATATGTGTGCATGACAGTAAATATATATGTGTATATATGTATATACAAATATGTGTATACATGTGTGTGTATATATCTAGACAGATAGAGAGAGCTCCTCTTTTTTTGAGACAGGGTCTCACTCTGTCCAGGCTAGAGTGCAGTGGTGTGATTATGGCTCACTGCAGCCTTTACCTCCTGGGTTTAAACCATCCTCTCGCCTCACGCCCCCACTCCCTAGTAGCTGGGACTACAGGCATGTGCCACCATGCTAGGCTAATTTTATTTAAATTTTTTGTAGACATGGGGTCTCACTATGTTTTGTTTAATGAAAGTTTAAATAATAGCAATGAGGTTGGGCAGAGTGGCTCACGTCTGTAATCCCAGGACTTTGGGAGGCCGAGGCAGGAGAATCACTGAGGTCAGGAGTTTGAGACCAGCCTGACCAACACAGTGAAACCTCATCGCTACTAAAAATACAAAACAAATCAGCCAGGCATGGTGGCAGGCACCTGTAATCCCAGCTGCTTAGGAGGCTGAGGCACGAGAATCATTTGAACCCAGGAGGCAGAGGTTGCAGTGAGCTGAGATTGTGCCATTGCACTCCAGTCTGGGTGACAGAGAAAGACTGTCTTAAAAAGGTATTTGAGGGTTGGGGGGCTTTCATCACTGCAGCAGAGGTCGAGGGAGGATGCTAGTAGTGCTGGGGTGGGCCCCGCCGACACATGCTGCTTCAGCAGGGTGGTGAGGGATGTTTATAGCCAAATGGGTGATCCAAAGTATCTCCAACAGTGGGACAAGCACATGCAGAGGAGAGACAGGAAGCAGGGCATGGCCTGCGGCAGCAGCCAGAAGCAGGAGCTATGTGGGAGTGGGGAGAGGCAATCCTCAAAGAAACCCAGAGCCCCAGTCACCCTAAGGAGCCTGCGGTCTCTTTCAGGCAACACTCTCATCTCTAGAAGACTCATGACCAAGGGCTAAAGGCTGCTGAAACCAGTGACTTTTTTTTTGAGATGGGATCTCACTGTGTGGCCCAGGCTGGAGTGCAGCGGTGCGATCGCAGCTCACGGTAGCTTTGACCTCCCTGGTTCAAGTGATCCTCTCGCCTCAGCCTCCAGCACAGCTGGAACCACAGGTGCAAGCCACCTCACCCAGCTAAGTCTTTGACTTTTTGTAGAGGCGGGGCCTCCCTATGTTGCCCAGGCTGGTCTCAAAGTCCTGGGCTCAAGTGATCCTCCCACCTCAGCTTCCCAAAGTGCTGGGATTACAGGCGTGAGCCACCCCACCTGGCCTAAGCCACTGATGTCTTAAATCAATATTGACCTCTCACTCACCAAACCGCCACTGTCCAACAGAGATACAGAATGCCAGCCCTGTGGGGGACTTTCATTTTTCAGTCACGTTTTCCTAAAAAGAGAAACAGGTGAAATTACTATCTCTTCTTTAGCCCAATATATCCAAGATACTGTCATTTTGACATCTAATAATTTTTAAATCACTAATTTTTTCATTCTTTTTCACACCATATCAAATATGTATTTTATACTCACAGCACATCTCAATCAAGATACTGTATTTTAGGCCACGTACAGTGGCTTATGCCTCTAATCCCAGCACTTTGGGAGGCCGAGGTGGGCGAGTCATGAGGTCAGGAGATCGAGACCACCCTGGCTAACACCGTGAATCCCTGTCTCTACTAAAAACATAAAAAAATTAGCCAGGTGTGATGGTAGGTACCTGTAGTCCTACTTACTCAGGAGGCTGAGGCAGGAGAATCGCTTGAACCAGAGAGGCAGAGGTTGCAGTGAGCCAAGATCACGCCACTGGTATTGCACCACTGCACTCCAGCCTGGGCAACAAAGTGAGAATCCATCTTTAAAAAAAAAAAAAAAAAAAAAACTATTTTAAATGGTTGCAATAAAATACAGTCTTATCCAAATTATAAAATTGTGTTTAACAATATTTTCCTCTGGTTCAGTTTTAAAATTTAAATGTAAATTTAAAATTCAGGTCTGCAGCCACACGTGGCTAATGGCTACCTTCTTTGACAGTGTGGTGTAGACTGCACAGATGCCAGTGTATTCCTGCGCTGGGCACAGGGATTGGTAGACACAACTATAGTTCCATAGTCTGACTGCATTCATATTCCAACTCCACCACTTAATAACAGATGTGAGACCTCAGACAGCTTAATATCTCTAGCCTCAGTTTGTTCATCTGTTAAGATGGGGAGAGGTGGATTATGTCATTCCTACATAATTTACATACATATTTTTTTCCAGTATTCAAAACAATATATACATATAATTTCTAGTTGATACATATGTCTATGTAGTTTGTTTTTATTTTTTTTGAGATGGAATCTTGCTCTGTGGCCCAGGCTGGAGTGCAGTGGTGCAATACCAGTTCACTGCAACATCTGCCTCCTGGGTTCAAGCGATTCTCCTGCCTCAGCCTCCTGAGTAGCTGGGATTACAGGCACATGCCCAACTAATTTATTATTATTTAGTATTTTTAAATAGAGACGGGGTTTCTCCATGAGGCCAGGCTGGTCTCAAACTCCTGACCTCAGATGGTCCACCCACCTCAGCCTCTCAAAGTGCTGGGATTACAGGCATGAGCTAAGCTATCCCGCCTAGTATCTACATAGTTTAAATATATATAAATATATATATATATCACACACACACATACACATATACATATATATACACATACATGTCTATGTAGTTTATATACATGTTTAGTTTATACACAATGTCTATGTAGTTAATATATGTGTCTGTAATTTCTATGTAATTCATATATAATTTCCATGTAAATATTTCTATAGATATACCTCTCACGGGTTTATTTATGAAATAATATATAAAAAGTGCAGAGACCAGCACAAAAGTGCTGGACAGGCAGCATTTAAAACCATTATTATCATCTTTAGTACACAGACTGCCCTAATAGGCAGGCATGCCCAGTAGACTTGGCTTCCTAAAACACAGTGGCCCCCAGCTTACAGCTTCATGGACAGGATAGGTGTGGCTCGCCACCTTTTTCCAGCCTCTCCTGCTGAGATATTTCTTGTGTGAACACCCAGACATCCTTGGCTTCACAAAGCACTGACAAAGAAACCCAGGCCCTGTGAATGTTTTCCTTCCTGGAGTTGGAACGGTAATGTTTGTTCATGAGGCCTCATCTTCCTCTAGGACCAACCCCCTCCTGCCCCTCTGCCCTGTGCACGGCTGCCTGGAGAGAGGGCCTAATACACCTGAGCTAGGCTGGACCAACGGTATCTTCCCTGAAGAGCTTTCACATTGGACCAAGGAAAAGAGATTCAGCCCCTGACCACGGCAGAACTTGCAGATGTGAGAAGAGGAGCTGTGGCCATGCTACTTCTGGCCACATGGACAAAGTCCGCGTGAGAAGAAAGTCACAGAAGCAGGGAACAAGATACCTGACGATACCTGGGTTGCTGGATGCCTCTGGTGCCCGACTGCAAACCTGCTCTTCTCATGGCTTGGGTGCTGCCTTGTAGATTTTTTTTTTTCAATAGGTTCTCCCTCTGTCACCCAGGCTGCGGTGCAATGGCACAATCACAGCTCATTGCAGCCTTGACCTCCTAGGCTCAAGTGATCCTCCCACCTTAGCCTCTAGAATAACTGGGACTACAGGCATGTGCCAACACGCCTGGCTAAGTTTTGTATTTTTTGTAGGGACAGGGTCTTGCCACATTACTCAGGCTGGTCTTGAACTCCTGGCCTCAAGCAATCCTCCTGCCTCAGCCTCCCAAAGTTCTAGAATTACTACTTTTTAAAAATATCCTAACCTACTTCTAGTTGGATTTCTGGCTCTTACAACTACAAGGATTATAACTTCTGATCAGTGCACTCCACATTCACACATCCCTAGAACATACAGTGAAGAGGAGCAGAAGGAGAATGCCTCCAGGCTGATGGAAAACACTGATGTCACTCACAGGCAAAGAAAGCTAACAAACAGCCAAGTAACAAAAAATACAAAGGAAGGCCAGGAGCATTGGCTCATGTCTGTCATCACAGCACTCTGAGTGGGCGGATCACCTGAGGTCAGGAGTTCGAGACCAGCCTGGCTAATACGGTGAAACTCCATCTCTACTAAAAATACAGAACTTAGCCAGGCATGGTGGTGCATGCCTGTAATCGAAGCTACTCAGGAGGCTGAGGCAGGGGAATCACTTAAACCCGGGAGGTAGAGGTTGCAGTGAACCAAGATCGTGCCACTGCACTCGAGCCTGGGCGACAGAGCAGGACTCCATCTCAAAAAACTTTTTTAATTAAAAAAATAACCAGCCAGGCACGGTGGCTCATGCCTGTAATCCCAGCACTTTGGGAGGCCAAGGTGGGTGGATCACAAGGTCCGGAGTTCAAGACCAGCCTGGCCAATATGGTAAAACTCCATCTCTACTAAAAATACAAAAATTAGCTAGGCGTGGTGGCATACACCTATAGTCTCAGCTGCTCGGGAGGCTAAGGCAGGAGAATCGCTTGAACTGGGGAGGTAGAGGTTGCAGTGAGCCAGGATTATGCCACTGCACTCCTGCCTGGGTAAAAGAGCAAGACTGTGTCCCAAAAAAAAAAAAAATACAAAATTATCTGGGCATGGTGGCACACACTTTTAATCCCAGCTACTCAAGAGGCTGAGGCAGAAGAATTGCTTGAACCCGGGAGGTGAGGTTGCAGTGAGCCGAGATCGCGCCACTGCACTCCAGCCTGGCGACAGAGTGAGACTCCTTCTTAAGTAAGTAAATAAATAAACCATCATGGCAAGCAATTTCAGACAAGATCAGGTATGTTCAGGGTGGTATGACGGTAGACATGGCAAGCCATTTCAGGAACACATAGTTCATTCATTCCTCTAGATCATGCCATGTTACATCTAGGTCATGTGGAGCCACATAAGGCTGTCCCTGTAGACCTGAGTGTTCATCACTAAACAACCACAGTCACAGACGTCTGCTTTGGCATAATACCTGCTGTTTCTACACGGGGGAAGAAAAGTCACAAGAGATGGGTGTTGTGTTTCTTTCAAGGTGGCTGTGATTGAGGAAGGGGCCTGTCACATCGCGAATACAAAGATCAAATATATTTCTAAATGCCCAAAAGTGCTTTATTTCCCCTGAGAAGTAGACACGGTTGTCCAAAACAGACAACACAAGTCATATACGAGATGGAGGCCATCTGCCCTTTTGAAGTGACAGGAATGTCAGACATAAATTTACAAGGCATCTGGCCAGGCGTGGTGGCACACACCTGTAATCCCACCACTTTGGGAGGCCAAGGTGGGCAGATCACTTGAGGTCAGGAGTTCAAGACCAGCCTGGCCAACATGGTGAAACCCCCATCTCTACTGAAAATAAAATTAGTTGGGTGTGGTGGCACATGCCTGTAAAGAGGCTGAGGCAGGAAAATTACATGAACCCAGGAGGCAGAGGTTGCAGTGAGCCGAGATTATGCCACTGCACTCCAGCCTGGGTGCTGGAGCAAGATTCCATCTCCAAAAAAATTACATTTATACATATATATACACACACACACACACATATATATATAAATATATATATACACAGGTATCTCATAACTGTGGGAGCCTCTACAGTATCTCCACCCTGCCCTTCCCACAGCCTTGATCTTCTGTTCTTTTCCTGTTTTCACTGATCCTGACTTCTGTTTGCATTTTGTTTTATCGGATACATGTTTTTTTTTTGAGACAGAGTCTTACTCTGTCACCCAGACTGGAGTACAGTGGTGCAATCTCGCTCACTGCAGCCTCCGCCTCCCAGGTTCAAGCAATTCTCCTGTCTCAGCCTCCCAAGTAGCTGGGGCTACAAGTACCCATCTCCACAACTGGCTAATTTTGTATTTTTAGTAGAGACAGGGTTTCACTATGTTGACCAGGCTAGTGGTAAAACCCTGACCTGAGGTGATCCACGCACTTTGGCCTCCCACAGAGCTGGGATTACAAGCGTGAGCCATGGTGCCCAGCTTTCATCAGACACGTTCTTATGAGCTTCCAAAATCCCTGCTGAAAACAAAGTGTGATTGAAACGCCTCACTCACCTGGGACATGGTTCTTCTCTGCTGTTCTCAGAAAGCAGACACCTGTGAAGGCAGACAGGGTGGGAAGAGAGGATGTGAGAGGCCACGCTTGCCTGGGGGCTCCCAATCAACTGCTGGGACCGCCTCCCCCCCTCTCCACCACCACCGCTCTCCCCACCCCGGGGCACAGGCGGGAGAAAGCCTTCTCTGAAGGATCCTCATTACCAGAGCAAAGCCCTCACCTTGGAAATGTGATAGGGACTCAAGCTTATGAGGCCTGACTTGGACTTTTGTTTTGTTTTTGAGACCGGGTTTCACTCTGTCACCCAGGCTGGAATGCAGTGGTGAAATCATGGCTCACTGCAGCCTTGGACTCCCAGGCTCAAGCTATCCTCCCATCTCAGCCTCCCGAGAAGCTGGGACTATGTCACATGCCCAGTTAATTTTTAAATTTTTCGGTAGAGATGGGGTCTCACTGTATTGCCCAGGCTGGTCTCAAACCCCTAGGTTCAATCAATCTGCCTGCTGCAGCCTCCCAAAACATTGGGATTACACGGTGAACCACCATGCCCGACTGGATTTTTTTCTTAATGAATATGTGTATCTGTGTCTCAGAAGTCAATGTGCAATTTACTCCAGCCCCCACCCATTACCCCGGAAATGTAATTAATAGAAATTTATTCTGAAGAAACAGGCCGGGCACAGTGGCTCACACCTGTAATCCCGGAACTTTGGGAGGCCGAAGCAGGTGGATCACCTGAGGTCAGGAGTTCAAAACCAGCTTGGCCAATATGGTGAAACCCCATCTCTCCTTAAAATAAAAAAATTAGCTGGGTGTCGTGGTGTATGCCTGTAATCCCAGCTACTCAAGAGGCTGAGGCAGCAGACTTGGGGAGCAGAGGCTGCAGTGAGCCAAGATTGCACCACTGCAGTTCAGCCTCAGTGACAGAGCAACACTCCATCTCAAAAACACACACACACACATATATATATATAGATAGATAGATAGATAGATAGATAGATAGATAGATAGATAGACAGATAGAAATTTTTGTGGGAGGGATGGGATCTTGCTCTGTTGCCCAGGCTGGAGTGCAGTAGTGGGGCATAATCTCAGCTCCCTGCAACCTCTGTCTCCTGGATTCAAGCGATTCTAGTGCCTCAGCCTCCCAAGTAGCTGGGATTACAGACATACACCATCATGTCTGGCTAATTTTTTGTATTTTTAGTACAGACGGGATTTTACCATGTTGGCCAGGCTGGTCTTGAACTCCTGACCTCAGGTGATCCACCTGCCTCAGCCTCCCAAAGTACTGGGATTACAGGTGTGAGCAACCATGCCTGGCCTATTTTTATTTTTTTGTAGAGGCCAGACACAGTGGTTCACCCTTGTAATCCCAGCTACTTGGGAGGCTGAGGCAGGAGGATTGCTTGAACCTGGGAGGCAGAGGTGGCAATGAGCTGTGATTGTACAACTACACTCCAGCCTGGGCAACAGAGCAAGACTCTGTTTAAAAAAACAAAACGTGTGTGTGTGTGTGTGTGTGTGTGTGTGTGTGTGTGTGTGTGCGCGCGCGCACCTTCTGCAGAGTCAGAGTTCTGCTATGTTGCTCAGGCTAGTCTTGAACACCTGGCCTCAAATGATCCTCCCGCCTCTATCTCCCACAGTGTTGGGATTACAAGCCTGAGTCACTGTGACTGGCCTGTTTCTTGTTTGTATACATTGACTACAAACTATAGCACCTGTAATGAGTTTGTAAACATACATCTATAAATAAAAATTCTGGGCCAGGCACAGTGGCTTATGCCTGTGATCCTAGCACTTTGGGAGGCCAAGGCTGGTGGATCGCTTGAGGTCAGGAGTTCAAGACCAGCCTGGCCAACATGGTGAAACCCAATCTCTACTAAAAATACAAAATTAACTGGGCATAGTGGCTCATGCCTGTAATCCCAGCTACTCTGGAGGCTGAGACAGGAGAATCACCTGAACCCAGGAGGTAGAAGTTTCAGTGGGCCAAGATCGTGCCATTGCACACCAGCCTGGGCAACAAAGCAAAACTCTATCTAAAAAAAAAAAAAAGATTTTGAAGAAACACAGAATATTGGCAGTGATTATCTTTGCATGGTAGGATGTTTGGTTGGGCCTTTTTTTCCTCCTTCAGATAGGGTCTCAGTCTGTTGCTCAGGCTGGAGTACAGTGGCACCTTCACAGCTCACTGCAGCCTCTGCCTCCCAGGCTCAAGTGATCCTCTGGCCTCAGCCTCCCAAGTAGCTGGGACTACAGACATGTAACACCACTCCTGGCTAACTTCTGTAATTTTTTGTGGAGATGGGGTTTCACTGTGTTGCCCAGGCCAGTCTTGAACTCCCAGGCTCAAGTGATCCTCATGCCTCAATCCACCAAAGTGCTGGGATTACAGGCATGAGCTACCACACTGGACAGATTTTTTTTCTTAATATATTGGTATTTTCTAATTTCTTAAATGATAAATTTGTGCTCATTGTTTCACATATAAATATTTCATAAGAATATAAATGTATCTTCATGCCTGTAATCCCAGCACTTTGGGAGGCCGAGGCAGGCGGATCACAAGGTCAGGAGATCAAGACCATTCTGGCCAACATGGTGAAACCCCATCTCTCCTAAAAATACAAAAAAATTAGCTGGGCATGGTGGCACGTGCCTGTAGTCCCAGCTACTTGGGAGGCTGAGGCAGTAAAATTGCTTGAACCCAGGAGGCGGAGACTGCAGTGAGCTGAGATCGCACCATTGCACTACAGCCTGGGTGACAGCTTGAGATTCCGTCTAAAAAAAAAAAAAGAATATACATGTATCGTCTTACTGTGTTTTCTCCCAATGGGCTCCTATCAAAGTCTTTCCCCAGACAAAAGGAAAAGCAGGAGAGAGCTGAAGGGGGAGAAGGTGGAATGGGGCAGGTCTTAGCCGTGAATTGTGGAACAGTGGAAGAAGCCCCTGCCTGGTGCACGGGAGCCCTGGGACTGAGGCTGGCTCACTCGCTCCTGAGCCTGATGGTTCTGAATGTCTCTCTCACACCCATTTTTTTTTTTTTTAAGTCTTTGACATAAGAAGGAAAAACAAAAAACCCAAGTTAAGAAAGCAAATTCTGGCCAGGAGCAGTGGCTCACGCCTGTAATCCCAGCACTTTGGGAGGCCAAGGTGGGCGGATCACCTGAGGTAAGGAGTTTTGAGACCAGCCTGGCCAACATGGCGAAACCACATCTTTACCGAAAATACAAAAATTAGCTGGGTGCAGTGGCAGGTGCCTGTAGTCCCAGCTACTCAGGAGGCTGAGGCAGGAGAATCACTTCAACCCAGGAGGCAGAGGTTGCAGAGTACCAAGATCAAAAAAAAAAAAAAAAATTCTCTGACTTTGGAGTTTACTCACGCTTGTTCAATCCACCTTATTTTGTTGCTGTTGTTTTTGTTTTGTTGAGCAGCCTAAAGCCACGGCTTTTCGCTTCTGCCTCTACTGGTAAGTGATAAAGAGGGATGAGGAAGGGGCTTTACTGCCCCAATCAGAAACAGAAACTAAGAAGCCATGACTGGATTCTCTCCCTTGCAAATCCCTGGTTCCATGTTGGTAGAAGCCAGGTCCAGAGGTGCCATTGGGATGGGCAGAGCTGATGCTCGGGTGGCACAGGCAAAAGAGGATGATGGTAAATGCAAATGATCCAGAGACAGTGTGGGTCCGCGACTGTCCTCTGAGCACCAGGGAGATGCTCTGCCCGTAGCGCGCAACCTTGCACTCAACTAAAACCAAGATGATCCCTTGATGTGAGCACCCATGTTTGCTCTGTCCCCAAGTGGGTTGGGGCTGTTTCAGGTACATGGACCTTGGGTTTTTTTACGGAGTCTCACTCTGTTGCCCAGGCTGGAGTGCAGCAGCACAATCTCAGCTCACTGCAACCTCCGCCTCCTGGGTGCAAGCAATTCTCCTGCCTCAGCCTCCCGAGTAGCTGGAATTACAGGCACTCACTGTCACACTTGGCTAATTTTTATATTTTTAGTAGGGACAGCATTTTGCCATGTTGGCCAGGCTGGTCTCAAGCTACCAACCTAGGTGATCCGCCCACCTCGGCCTCCAAAAGTGCTGGGATTACAGGCATGAGCCACCATGCCCAGCCCCACCTCCCAAGGTGGACCTTGGGAGCTGCCACCCTCCATATGACCCTCCAGCTTCAGTCCTAAGCTATGTGAAGAGGTCTCAGAACTGGGGTTTCCCTTTCCCTAGTAGATTCCTGCTCCCCATGCTCAGCTCCTTGACAGGAATGCTTTTACTCCCGGCATGCCTGGGTCTTGAACACTGGGGCAGATCCACCTGGCTGCCAAGGCTTTGCTCCCCAGCTGAGAACTTACCTTCAGGCAGGGACTCGAGCTTCAGCCTCTGAGCTCTTAGGACCAGGGTAGAAACAAGCTTGATGTGCTGAGAGGAGGGAGCCACCTTAGTGACAAAGTCTCATCCTGAGCTTTCGCAAAGACACTAGGAAAACCTGAAATTAAAATGATGCAGTGAACCTCACATGAAAATATTAGCAAACCTGTCATCTCAGTGCTTTTGGGAGGCTGAGGCAGGAGAATTGTTTGAGGCCAGAAGTTCAAGACTAGCCTTGGCCGGGCGCAGTGGCTCACGCCTGTAATCCCAGCGCTTTGGGAGGCCGAGGCGGGTGGATCACGAGGTCAAGAGATCGAGACCATCCTGGTCAACATGGTGAAACCCCATCTCTACTAAAAATACAAAAATTCAGCTGGGCATGGTGGCGTGTGCCTGTAATCCCAGCTACTCAGGAGGCTGAGGCAGGAGAATTGCCTGAACCCAGGAGGCGGAGGTTGCGGTGAGCCGAGATCGCGCCATTGCACTCCAGCCTGGGTAACAAGAGCGAAACTCCGTCTCAAAAAAAAAAAAAAGACTAGCCTCATCAACAGAGACTCCGCCTCTACAGGGGGAAAGGAAGACGCTAGCAGGATACCTTTACCGCTGATGGAGAGAAACCAATCGGTGGCAGAAGGGAACGTCAGAAAGCCTGCAACACGAGACTAAGTTCATGCTCTGTTTCTGGCTTTGAAAATGGAGGGACTGGCCAGCTGTGGTGGCTCACACCTGTTACCCCAGCACTTTGGGAGGCTGAGGCAGGTGGATCACCTGAGGTCAGGAGTTTGAGACCAGCCTGGCCAATATGGTAAAACCCCATCTCTCCTAAAAATACGAAAATTAGCCCCGTGTGGTGGCACATGCCTGTAATCCCAGCTACCAGGGAGAGTGAGGCAGGAGAATTGCTGGAACCTGGGAGGCAGAGGCTGCAGTGAGCCAAGATTGCGCCACTGCACTCCAGCCTCAGTGACAGAGCGAGACTCCATCTCAAAAATAAAAATAAAAAATTGGAGGACCCTGTTGGAAAGCAAGCTGGTGGCCTTAGGGAGCTGAGCATGGCTCCCAGTTAATAGCCAGCAAGGAATTGGGGACTTGAGTCTTAAAACTGAATTCTGCAAACCACCTGAATGCACTGGAGGTAGATTCGTCCCAGAACCTCAGGCTAAAAGCCCAGCCCAGCCCATGCCTGCCTTTGAACCTCATGCTACCCTAAGCATGGAACCCACAGGTGAGCCCACCAGGATTTCTGATCTCCCAAACTCTGAGCTAGTAAGTGGGTATGGTTTTAAGTCACTAAATGAGTGACAATCTGTCATACAACAACGGAAAATTACTACAGGCTGGGCAGGGTGGCTCATGCCTGTAATCCTAGCACTTTGGGAGGATGAGGTAGGCAGATCACTTGAGGTCAGGAGTTCGAGAGTAGCCTGGCCAACATGGTGAAACCCTGTCTCTACTAAAAATAAGAAAATAACCAGGCGCGGTGGCTCACACCTGTAATCCCAGCACTTTGGGAGGCTGAGGGGGTGGATCACCTGTGGTCGGGAGTTCGAGACCAGCCTGACCAACATGGAGAAACCTCATCTCTACTAAAAATACAAAATTAGCTGGGCGTGGTGGTGCATGCCTGTAATCCCAGCTAGTCAAGAGGCTGAGGCAGGAGAATTGCTTGAACCTGGGAGGCAGAGGTTGCGGTAAACTGAGATTGTGCCATTGCACTCCAGCCTGGGCAACAAGAGCAAAACTCTGTCCCCCCCAAAAAAAATAGAAATACAGATACAAAAATTAGCCAGGCGTGGTGGCTAGCACCTGTAATCCCAGCCACTTGTGAGACTGAGGCAGGAGAATTGCTTGAACCAGGAGGTGGAGGTTGCAGTGAGCTGAGATGGCACCACTGCACTCTAACCTGGGTAACAGAGCGAGATTCCATCTCAAAAAAACAAACACAAAAATAAATAAAATTAATACAGATGTTCCCTGGGTGCTCATGAGAAAGACTAGGGCTGGGCAGACCAGAGAGACTTCCTTGGGAGTGAAGATCTGGAGAAGAGATGTGGCTGCCGTGTGCCAAGGGAAACACACAAAGCCCCCTCCAGAACTCTTCTGAGGAACGAAAGCCTCGAGCTGCCAGGGGAATGGCAGTCAACCCTGTTGCCCCCCAGAGGCGAGAACTTGTGCTTTCCCCCTCAAACAAGGGGCAGGAATATGTCCTGGGCTTTGGCTTGGAGGTCTCCTGACACCAGGGGAGGGACAGGATCACTGTGAGTGAGAGACCCAGGGCCCACCTAGGACTGAGACAACAAAGAGAACTCGTCCACCCACAGGCCTGGAGATGCAAAAAGCAGCCGTCAACACGAGGAGGGGATTAAGAGAGGAAGGTCACTTACTGCACAAAGCGTTGCTAGGGAATTATGAAGCTGGTGGTCCACTGTGGTAACCATGGTGACAAGCCCACCTCCCACTCGACTCCTGGCTGGACCCGCTCAATCACCCTCCGGGCCTCCCTGCTCCTTACACAGTAACAGCTCTGCAGAACCAGCCCATGTCCTAGTCTCTACCATCCTATGCACATCTAGCCTTCCAGAAAACAAAACAAAACAAAAAACAAAACAGAACAAAAAAAAAACGGCCAGAGATGGAAACAGGGAGAGAAAACAACCCACTGCAAAGAAGCAAAGCAACAAAGAGATGTTAATTTCATCTCAGGTCAGCCTCAGCAAGTGCATGTCCACAGATATGCACTGCAAATGAATACAAAACCAAAAAGACACAAGAAAGAGAAACGAATACATCCTCCATCACAGTAAAAGATATTTTTATTTTTCTTGATACAGGGTCTCAGTCTCTCTCCCGGACTGGAGTGCATGGTGTGTCCTCGGCTCACCGCAACCTCTGCCTCCCAGGCTCAAGCGATTCTCCTGCCTCAGCCACCCAAGTAGCTGAGATTACAGGCGCCCACAACTACCACCCAGTTATTTTTTGTATTTTTAGTAGAGATTGGGTTTCACTACATTGGCCAGGCTGATCTCGAACTCCTGACCTCAAGTGATCCACCTGCCTCAGCCTCCCAAAATGCTGCAATTACAGGCCTAAGCCACGGTGCCCAGCCGTCACCATAGTAAAACATTTTAATGCCATTTTTAGAAGCTAAGATGTAGAATACAAAAAAATAGCAAGGATATATAAGATCTAAGTAACAGGCTGGGCACAGCCTGTAATCCCAGCACTTTTGGAGGCCAAGGCAGGTGGATTACCTGAGGTCAGGAGTTCAAGATCAGCCTGATCAACAAGGTGAAACCCTGTCTCTACTAAAAATACAAATTATCTGGATATGGGAGCACACACCTGTAATCTCAGCTACTCAGGAGGCTGAGCCAGGAGAATTACTTAAACCCGGAAGGTAGAGGTTGCAGTGAGCCAAGATCGTGCCACTGCACTCCAGCCTGGGTGACAGAGTGAGACTCCATCTCAAAAAAAAAAAAAAAAAGAAGAAGAAAAAGATCAGATCTAAATAACAATTTAAAAGCCTGAGCTATTGGCTGTAGACAAAAGAATGCACTCAAATGATGAGCGAATGTACTTTTTTTTTTGAGATGAAGTCTCGTACTGTCACCCAGGGTGGAGTGCAGTGGCTCAATCTCAGCTGGCTGCAACCTCCACCCTCCTGTGGTCAAGCAAGCACATCTTGCTAATTTTTGTGTTTTTGATAGAGATGGGTTTTTACCATGTTGGCCAGGCTGGTCTGGAATTTCTGGCCTCAAGGGATCTGCCTGCCTTGGCCTCCCAAAGTGCTGGGATTACAGGTATGAGCCACCACAACCTGGCCTAGCCTGCCATTTTTTGTAAGTATCCCATAAGTGCTTAAAAGAATACATTCAGCTGGGCATGGTAGCTCATGCCTGTAATTCCAGTACTTTGGGGGGCCAAGGCAAGGCCAAACCTTCACCTCCTGGGTTCAAGTGATCCTCCTGCCTCAGCCTCCCGAGTAGCTTGGATTACAGGCGTGTGCCACTATGCCAGCTAATTTTTGTATTTTTAGTAGAGATAGGGTTTCACCATGTTGGGCAGGCTGGTCTCGAAATCCTGACCTCAAGTGATCCACTTGCCCAGAGTGCTGGGATTATCAGGCGTGAGTCACCATGCCTGGCCAAGATTTTTTTTTTTAACCTGCTCTGTTTCTTTTCTTTAAAAAAAAAATCAGGATAACACTTTATTTCATAAAACAGAATACCTGTTCCTCTTTTTTTTTTTTTTTTTTTTTTTTTAGACAGAGTCTCACATTGTCATCCAGGCTAGAGTGCAGTGGTATGATGTCGGCTCACTGCAACCTCCGCCTCCTGGGTTCAAGCGATTCTCCTGCCTCAGCTTCCCAAGTCTGGGATTACAGGCAAATGCCACCATGCCCCGCTAATTTTTGTATTTTTAGTAGAGATGTGGTTTTGCCGTGTTGGTCACACTGGTCTTGAACTCCCAACGTCAGGTGATCCACCCACCTCAGCCACCCAAAGTGCTGGTATTACAGGCATGAGCCCTCATGCCCAGCTGTGTTCCTCTCGTTTTTAAATTTCTGCAAATTTCTGCTCAGACTCTTTTACCTTTGGGGATTTGCTCTTTTTTTCTTTTTTAAGTATTTTTTTCTGGGAGACACAGACTGGACAAATGGGGGTGGGTGCTCCCTATTCTTTTTTTTGAGATGGAGTCTTGCTCTGTCACCTGGCTGGAGTGCAGTGGGGAGATCTTGGCTCACTGCAACCTCCATCTCTCGGGTTCAAGCAGTTCTCCTGCCTCAGCCTCCGAGTAGCTGGCACTACAGGTGCATGCCACCACGCCCAGCTAACTTTTGTATTTTTAGTAGAGACAGGGTTTCACCATGTTGGCTGGGATGGACTGGATCTTTTGACTTCATGATCCCCCCACCTCTGCCTCCCAAAGTGCTGGGATTACAGGCATGAGCCACCGTGCCCGGCCCCTATTCTTTTTTCTATGCTAGCCACATGAGCTGAATGTGGCTAAGTTTCAGTCTTTTAAGATATGCATTAGGACTGTAATAAGAAGTTACAAAGAGAAAACTAAAATCAATTCTTGGAAAGGTTTGATTAAACCTAATAAAATAATTGGTTTGTACTTAAGATTAATAAAATTGGCCAGAAGCCAGCCACAACTGGGCAAGCAAAGGTGAAGATAAACCATTTTTGGACATGAAAAAGACAATTTGAGATACAGTTGTGTTTTGTAATTGTGAGATATTACGATAAATAATTGCCATAAATTCCAAATTAAATGGGACACTTTTCTAGAAAATATAAATTACTAAAATTGACAAACAGAAAACCAGAATAAACTACTCAACATTGAATGAAATTGATCCATCCTAAAAAATATAGTCATCAGGGAAACACCAGTAATTTTATCACATTCTACTCAAGATTTTTGCAATGTTCATAACCCAAAGTGAATTTATATCTAAAATATATGAATAAAAATGCTAAAAGTAAGCAAACCCCGAAAGAAATACATGTGAAAGTGATGAATGTACAAAGCAAAAACAAAAACATAGATATATAGCAATTTTGGCCAGGAATGGTGGCTCACACCTATAATCCCAGCACTGTGGGAGGCCAAGGTGGGCAGATCACTTGAGGTCAGGAGTTTGACACCAGCCTGGCCAACATGGGGAAACCCCGTCTCTACCAAAAATACAAAAATTAGCTGGGCATATTGGTGGGCCTCTATTATCCCACCTATTTAGGAGGCGGAGGTTGCAGTGAGCTGAGATTGGACCACTGCACCCCCGCGTGGGCAACAAAAGTGAGACTCATTCTCCCCATTCCCCACCCCCGAAAAAAAGATATATAGCAATTTTAAGAGTTTAATCTCAGTGACGAAGAGTACAAAGTGTTGTCAACAGTATCTATGAGGTTTTAGTTCTGTAGAAAATCTGAACCCCGGCTGGGTGCAGTGGCTCACGCCTGTAATCCCAGCACTTTGGGAGGCCGAGGCAGGTGGATCACTTAAGGTCAGGAGTTCAAGACCAGCCTGACCAACATGGTGAAACCCCATCTCTACTAAAAGAAAAATTTTTTTAAATTAGCTGGTTGTGGTAGTGAACACCTGTAATCCCAGCTACTTGGGAGGCTGAGGCAAGAGAATTGCTTGAACCTGGGAGACTGAGGTTACAGTGACCCAAGACTGCACCACTGCACTCTGGCCTGGGCAACAGAGTAAAACTCCATCTCAAAAAAGAAAAAAAAGGGGAGGGACAGTGGGGGGTGGGGAGTTGGGGAGAGATAGCATGGGGAGAAATGCCAGATATAGGTGATGGGGAGGAAGGCAGCAAATCACATGTACCTATGCAACAATCTTGCATGTTCTCCACATGTACCCCAAAACCTAAAATGCAATTTAAAAAATAAATAAATAAAATCATTTATTATACAGAAAAAAAAAAGAAAATCTGAACCCAGCAAACTTTTGTTTTTCACATCCATCGGGCTTAGGATGAAGTAAACTTTTGACATCTGCTCAATTTAGTTCATGAGTGTGAAGCCTTCTTTTTCTTATACTTTGCTATATATTTACATCTCTTCTAATATTACTAATCAAAAATAGCAAAAAAGAATTATGGACATGTCGTAGGAAAAACTTCCTTCAATAAGACCCAAGTGCAAGTCGTGATAGAAAAACAACAAAAACAGTTGGCCTTATTAAGATTTAAAACCACAGTACCAGTTTCATTCTTTCCCAACTCAAGTCAGTTTCATCTTAAACAAAAAAAGCATCCAAGACAGACATCGTCCTCCAACACCATCCCATCCCACCACTGTGAGTGTTGCTCACCCTTCTTCACCAAGTGCTGGAAAAGGACAGTCTACACGGAACTGGCACAGCCACCCCCTTCTCCACCAGCCTGTAACACTGGCGCTCGCACAGTCCCGCGTTCCATCTCGCGTTTCTCGTCTCCCTACTCACCCTCAGTCCAGTTCTCTTAACTCTACTTCCTGCAGGAATACTCTGGCCAACACCCAAATATGACCCTGCCTCTGCCTTGAAGTACTGCATTTGCAGCTGTAGCAAGAGGGAGACCCCAGCCTTGGACCCTGCTAGTCAGCGCCCCCCCCTCCTCGCCCCCAGCCTTACGGCCCCAGGAGCCTCCCCTGTGCCAAGTCCTCAGTACCACTCATCATTACCCCTTATGAAAGCTCCTCCCTGGTCCTGGAAGACCCTTTCGCCTTTTCACATGCAAGATCTTATTTTTCTTTAAGTCTGACCTGAAGTCACCCCTTCCCCAGTTGAAACTGACCCTCCCTCCCCTGGGTGTTCATGCTGATAGTTGGGGTAACTATCAGGGGGCCTACCCCTGGATCACCGCCACCTGTTAACGTGACCAACACCTCTGTAGGACTGAAGCCAAGGAGGAGCCCCAGCTCTGTGCTCCCCAAGATCGGACCCAGGAACTCAGTAGATGTTTTGAATGAGCCCAGACGCCTGAAATAACAACCACTCCACACCCTGCCTTCGTTTCCCTCCTACCTAAGTGCCCACCACTGGCTGCGATGGGGGGGTCTGCATGAGCCAGGCTGAAGAGAAAGAAGGGGGTTACCTGCCCCCACGCAAGAGACGGGGACTTTCCCCAACAGCACCCCGTCTTCCCCCTAGAGACCCAGGCTCCGGAGTGCAGTGGAGTTGAGGGGCCTGGATGGGCAGAGAAGCTCCAGGGGAAGGGACGGGAACAAACCCACTCTTAGGGAAGAGCGGCGTCCCCTGTGCAGAGACCAAGCCCCCGGCTCACCTGCGTCCAGGTGGTCCCAGCAGCAGGTGCCCTGCACGAGCTTCCAGGGGACGCTGGGGTCCAAGGAGGCAGAGCTACGGAGCGGAGAGAGGCAGTGAGATGAGGGATCAGCCGCTGCTTGAGGCCCACTAATTGTCAAGTCCGCCAGCCTAACTCTGCAGCACCCGACACCCAGCGAAGACGTCGGGAGGAGCCACTCCCGGGACCCCAGTGCAGCGCCGGTTCTGAAGCAAGTGGGTGCCAGCCACGCTCATGCTCGGCACAGCCCTGGAGTCAGGGCGCAACCCCACCCACACGTGTCCAAGGTGCTAGTCGCCGTGGGGAGAGCCCTGAGTCCGGAAATGCCCACATCGCAGGCCCACACCTCAAAAGCTCTGTGTAAGGGACCCTCCCCCTGACCACACACACAGACTACAACTCCCGGAAGCCTCCACGACGCCACGCTTCCGGTTAGGCCACAGTGAACTTCCGGCCACAGCTGGAGCCGCGTGGGAGGTGGCCATGGGCTGGCAGGGTGTGGTGCAGTGGCTGTGGTTGACACAGAGCTGGGGGTGAATGCACGTTCTTACACCTCCCCCACGGCCAAAGGTGGCCCTGATGGGCCCCACGTGAATGATGTGATCTGTCCCAAGCTCTGTGCCATCTTGCTGGTTGGGAAGCTGAGGCAGAATTCCTTGAACGACTAAGCCAAGATGTCATCACTAAACTCCAACATGGGCCATAGAGCGAGACCCTGTCTGAAAAAAAGGTGGAGGTTGCAGTGAGATGGCACCATTGCACTCCAGCCTTGAAGATGGAGGCTACAGTGAGCTATGATCTCACCACTGGACTCCAGCTTGGGGGACAGGGCAAGTCTCTGTCACCCAAAAATAAAAGAAATAGAATATATTTATATTTTGCCAAAATCCTGCATTCTACAGGCATCTAGTCTAATGGGACTGGGAGAAACCAGAGAGGATAATCTCATCCCAATGTCACATTATAATAGGATGTCACTGGCATGCTGTGGGCATGCAGAGGTGGGAAGATGAGGGAAGGCATCACAGAGGCTGTGGGGTGAACTGACATCAAGGAATGGGTGATTCCCTTCAGAACCACACGCGTGGAGGACCCCAGACAGAAAACACAGACGAAAAGTTGAGAGGCGGGCATTTGGAAGGAGAGGTGAAACCAAGCCCGGAAACACCAGGATGGCGAGCCGGTTTGGCTGCAGAGAGATTGTAGAGAGGGTGGAATTGGCACTGTGGACCTGGCCTTGATTTCAAGAGACATCAGCTAGGGAAGCTGTTGAGGTGGGCAGTCGGGAGTGGGACCTGTGCTTTGGAGAGATGTTCAGGCTGCACTAGGAAGCCCCCTGGCTTGGGGAGAGGCTCCACAAGACCCCATCAGGGAGCATTTGGCAGTGGATTCAAGTGATGCGATGGAGACCTGAATTATTATTTATTTGGAGACTCTGCCTCTAAATGA
>NW_022437262.1:0-1490 GCF_009761245.1 Sapajus apella
TTTGAACAAATGACAAAAATTATATAAAGTACATCACTTAACCAATCCTCCTGCCAAAATTTATGTAAAGTACAACTAAAAAGGTTTACACACATGACTTTTAAATGACTAGAAAGAAGTACTTCAAGAAGTTAGCAAAGGTCTTTTTATGGGTTGGTAGAATTCTGGTATGTTATGTACTTTTCATTCTAAATTTTCCATAACACATGCTACCTTTATCATCAAAAGAAAAATATAAATGTTATTTGTGTTTATTTTTCACATCACACAAAATCTATTTTAACAAACACATGATAAAATTTATGGAAAGTTCCTCACTTTTCTTTCAGGTCCATAGGTAATCAGTTAGCCAACAGGAGAAAATAAGTTCACCATAAAAAGAAAAACCAGAATATTACCTGGTTGATTACTCCTGTCTGAATTCCCAAAAGCATTTCACAAATGACTATTTTCAACTTGACTATTGTCTAAGATACAGAAGAAAATAAAGTGTAGAGAAACCAGTTCTCCTGAAGAAAGTAGCTCTTTACTTACCATCTTCTGCTAAGACCTTGGCTGCATCTTTATCGTCTTCCCACTTTCCAGTCACGAAGCAATCTCTGATGCTGTTCATGACCTTATGCAGAAAAGTCAGCACCTAGGTGAGGTGTTCCAATCACTCAGCAAAACAATATAAGACATGGTAATAGGCGACTTCTTGCCTTGAAAAATTTTCCATGTTCATGGACAGTCTCATTGCAAATGAGCCTAGGAAATAACTTGACCTTTGATGGAGGCAGTTTAACCACAGAGATAAAAAACATTAAGCAGCAAATAGGGAAAGTATTAAATACTACTAGTCTAATGACCTCATAAGTAAACAAACAGATAATTACTAATTCAACTAATTTTCAATTTTATTAAGGTTTCTAAGGGCATGCAATGAGACAGTTTACATATTGGTCTTGCTACTCACTAATCTAAACATGTCTGTTTGAAAACTTAATTCCTACACAATGGGAGAAGTTATATGCAAATTATATATCTGATAATGGACTTATATCCAGAATATATAAACAATGCATACAACTAAGTAATCCAATTTTTGAAATGGGTAAACAATATGAAGATATTTTCCAAAGAATATATACAAATAGCCAATAAGCACATGAAAAGATGTTCAACATCATTATCTATCAGGGAAATGCAAGTCAATACTACAATGAGATACTACCTCACCCCCTCCAGGATGGCTATAATCAAAAAGACAGATAATAACAAGTGTGGTGAAGAAGTGGTGCAATTGGAACCCACATACAGTACCAGTGTGTAAGAAAAACATCACAGTCACTTTTGAAAAGAGAAATGAGAGAGTATATGAGGGAAAAAAAATCTTTGTTTTTAGTAATCATATTATTCTGACACTGTTTTGTGTGTAATAATAGGATAAAACAAATGAGTAATTATGAGATTCTCTAATTTCATCATCTTCTGATTCAACCAGGGAATAA